>NW_019942756.1:40254-52483 GCF_002910315.2 Salvelinus sp. IW2-2015 | reverse complement strand
ACTGTATCATATTATTACCTGTGCATAATATGCTTAATCCATTGGTAATGGGCTCTGAATGATAAATAACGAATAGATGACACAGGGTCATTCTTCGTTCAAAAAGTCTTCACACACAAGTACGTACGCACTCACACACACACACACACACACACACACTGTAAAAACACAACACACACACACAACAGGTGAGGTAATACCTTTAATCACATTGTGTCCCTCATGGCTTGGAATTGAAATTCCTTCAATTCATATTCATCACACCAGTATGTATTGATTTAGTGTTCAAGTATAGTATCGGCTGCATAGTTAGACTACCACTCACCTGTGGTGAATAGACATGTTGGACCCTTTGATTGATTTTTCTTTAAATCTATCTTTTATTTGTCTCTATGTTTCTTTGTCAACGTGCTGGTAACTTTGAGAGTAAATCTCCTGAAAGTGAACAATCATAACTTCTCAGTATAACCAAGCACCTCCTTCAAGAACAAGTGCAGAACGAGTGTTAATTGATGAAGACACCGACTGTGAGTCTGTGTCTTCATTGAGCGATTACGGCAATACTCACATGGGCCACTTGCCAACCACTCAGTGTCCATGTACAGACTGAAACAGAAATATGTTTTTAATCTTGCCTGTTTGCAATATTTTCCTTGTCCTATTATGAATATATATTGTACTGTATCCAGGTACAGTAATTTATAACCAGTGACTTACTTTACTTGCTCATCATTAAAGCAACCCAGTAAAATAAGCAGTGGAGTAACATTATACTATGTTATGTAAAGTTTTCATTGTTTCAACCATTGAATGATTTTAATGTTTGACCATTGAATTTGAGCTGTATAAGGCCATAAGCAAACAAGGAACTGATCATCCAGAGGCGGCGCACCTAGTGGCCGGGGACTTTAATGCAGCAAATTTAAATCCGTTTATACCTCATCTTCTACCAGCACGTTAAATGTGCAACCAGAGGAAAAAAACTCTAGACCACCTTTACTCTCCTCGCCCTGCATTGGCAAATCTGACCAAATTCTATCGGCCCGATTCCTGCTTACAAGCAAAAACTAAAGCAGGAACCACAGTGACTCGGTCAAAAAGAAGTGGTCAGATGATGCAGATGGCTAAACTACAGGACTGGTTTTGCTAGACAGACTGGAAATATGTTCCGGGATTCTTCTGATGGCATTGAGGAGTACACACACATCAGTCACTGGCTTCATCAATAAGTGTATCGATGAACGTAGTCCCCACATTGACCGTACGTACATACAGTACCCCAACCAGAAACCATTGGATTACAGGCAACAACCACACTGGAGCTAAAGGTAGAGCTTGCCGCTTTCAGGCGGTGTCAGAGGAAGGCCCTAAGAACCAGCCACCCTAGTCATAGACTGTTCTCTCTGCTACAGCACAGCAAGCGGTACATGGGCCTCCCCCTGTCTTGTTTTGCACACTTTATACAAAATAATATAAATGCAGTACTACAGGATATTTCTTAACGTAGCTCTTATTAGCTAAGCTATAACTGGCATTGTTCACGTATCGCAACCAGGATCAAACTGACCTTGACCTAACCATTGGGTGGGTCTTAACCAATCATAGCACAGTATGATATGGCGGTAAAATGCATCCATTATAATTCAGTCGGTTTACACATATGAATATTACATCCCCCCTTCTTTTAAAACAAAAGAAAAATGCGTACAATTCTAAGCATTTCTTTTGAAACATGCTCTGCAGTTTGAACTCAAGGTAAGTAACCATTTATATTTATACTACACCAAACTGAATCACACTAGACTCTGAAACAATGATCCAACATACTGTTACTTTTCGAACAAGGGATTCTCAGCAACTCAGCTTTCACAGTAGAAATACATCTTAACATTTCAACAAATACAATACCAAGCATTTCAAGTGAACTTTCAATAACAAGTTTACAATCGGAACTCTTTTAGGGCAGCGATCCGCCTACACCCTTTGACATTTCACCGGTCTAGGACAGCTCTGGGCTGACCTCTCTTCCTGACCTTGTGCGACATGATGCTGAGCATGCTTTGTGTCAGTCAACAGTTTCTGTGGTGTTGCAGGTAAGTATGCTGTATGTTGTGCTGTGTGTGTGTTTAGTCATCACGTTCTCTTTCAGGGGAACAGTTCATCTCATAGTGTGTTGTTCTTTTGTGTTCAGTAGGTGACTACGATTGCGGCGGTACACCGCTCCTTCTGTGTGAGGACGTGATATGAACGTTCAGATGTCAGCTGGCTGGATGACGACTGCTGGCTTCCAGAGGCCATGCTCTTGGATTCTAACTGACTCTCCGTCAATCAGTGGTGGCAGTGGTCTAGCTGACCTGTCGTAGTATCGCTTTTGTTGTTGTTGTCTCTGTGCACTTTTCCATGGCATTTCCTTGTAGCTGACGACCTCAGGTGTAGCTGCTGGTTGGTGCTGGGAAGGATTGAGCGAAGTCTGCGGCTCATCAACAGCTGGGCTGGTGATTTGAAGTTGTCAACTGGAGTGTTTGCGGTATTCAAGGAGACTGAGTAGGGGTCTCTCTTGTCTGCTTTTGCTTTATCCATGAGTGATTTAGCAATCTGCAACAGATTTTTTCAGCAAGGCCATTACTTTGAGGGGTAATGTGTGGCTTGTGGTTGACATGTGTGAACTCCCATGCTTTTTGTGAAGGCATTCAAACTCATTTGATTTGTAACAGGGCCCAGTTGTCAGATATTAAAGTCTCTACAATGCCATGCCTGGCAAAGGCTGCTTTCAGCTTGTTGCATGTTGCGTCATATTTTTTGGTTCAGTGTACATAATACATTTAAGTACACTTATATATGAGCTACTGTCAGACTGCTCTTTCTGTTGGCAAACTGCCATTGTGGACTCAATGTCAATTGAAATAACCATTAGCAAAGCCTGTGTGATAATCGCCCTATTGCACACATCAAAGCGTGAGTCAGAAGCCGTGTTTTTCTCAAACTGTATAGCGATTGCTCAACACCGCATGTCTAATGTAAGTGTCCATAGAAGCTTAGAGCACAAAGAGACTGGCGAGGTGAAGGTATGTGCTAGGAGAAGCACTGGGTTTAGAATAGACAGGTTGTTTTCAAGCAATCTGGTGGAAAAACGACTTGGTGTTTTCAGTGTTAAAACTACTGTTTTCAGTAATTGTGATCACAGTTTTAAGCAACATCACCGTTGAACATCTTTGTGGCTTTTCGTTGTTAAATAACGTCACTGTTACACAACGTTGTTTCCAGTGTTAACATATCATGTTAAACACTTTGTGTTTTCCAGTGTTTAAATATGAATTATTGTCTTACAGGCTCATGGGAAGCAATGGAGTACCTCTGTGCTGGTCGTTTTTACTTCTTCTCCCGCTGTGCTGCACATGTGAGTAAATAGTCAATAGAGAATGAGAGATGATCTGTCAAAATATATATGGGTGCAATGCATTCAGTTATTCATTTTCAGCCGGCATGTCATGTATACATTATTAAATTGTGATTTACTTTCCCGGCTGACCCATGGAGACAATGGCAACAGGGAGACACTCGATTTCCCACCTTTGGCGGACCCAACAAAGTCCAGACAGACACCTACGAGAGTAGAGAAAAAGATCAAAAGAGACTTCCGAGAGATCAAGAGACTAATCAAGTCAATCAAGATATAGAGAAAAACAGACCATTCTAGATTTGATATATTTGATTTCTTACTGAATGGTAATATCTGAAGCTCATATTATTATTTTCCTTACTTTTCAAGCTCAAAGGTAGAGATCCCTGGATGCAGGATGGTTCCCGCCTCCATTTGGGGACCAGCCAATAGTGGAGGGAGGAGAGAACTCTAGAACAATTGGGAGGATTATGTGTGGAAGGATGATATGCGTCAAACAAAAAAAAAAACAAAAAAAAGAGGACTCCTCTTATTACCTGGCTGTTTATCCTGACTCCACTTTATTTACCTGGCTGTTTATTCCTGACTCCTTTATTTACCTGGTGTTATCTAAACTCTACTTTTCAATAGACTGACCGGTTTAATCTGTTTGTATGGTCTTCTGGTGAAATGCAGAAAAGCTCCTGTAAAACATCCTGCGACCAGAAACCAGCAATCATGATAGATCAGCGAACACCTGATCAACCTAGGATATAGGACCTATCACTCAGGATTAAGGGATCAACCTAGGATATAGTCCCTACCACTCAGGTTGAAGGGAATCAAATAGATTAGCCTACCCACTCAGGTGAAGGGAATCAACCTAGGATATACCTCACTCAGGTGAAGGGAGCAAACCTAGGATATAGCCTACCACTCATGAAGGAATCAACCTAGGATATAGACCTTACCCATCAGTGAAGAGAATACCTAGAATAATAGCCTACCACTCGTGAAGGGAATCAACAGGATAATAGCCTACCACGCAGGTGAAGGGATCAACCTAGGATAGAGACACACACTCAGTGAAGGGAATCAACCTAGGATATAGCCTACCCATAGTAAGGGAAACAAACCTAGGAATATAGCCTACCACTCAGGGAAGGAGATCAACCTTAGGATATAGCTACACTCAGTGTAAGGGAATCAACCAGATATAGCCTACCACTAGAGTGAAGGGAATCAACCTAAGGATATTAGCCTACCACTCAGGTGAAGAGAATCAACCTAGGATTATAGCCTGACCACTAGTGAAGAATGCAAACCTTTTTAGGATATAGCCTTACCACTCAGGTGAGGGAAACAACCTGGATATAGCGACCACTCTCCCGCTCATCGCCTTCGTGAAGAGAATCAAACCGAGGAGATAGCCTTACCACGCAGGGAAGGAAATCAACCGTAGGAATGAGAGCCGAACTCGACGGATATTGGGAACCCATTTGTGTGACAATCCAGACACAGTATTAACCCTCAACAAAAGGCCAATATTGATTAATGAGTCTGATATGTAGATAATCATTGTTTTCATTGCTAATCGACATATTTATGTAGAGGTTGCCATGCGACAAACGACATCCGAAATGAGGCAAGAGTGGAACACAACGATTAATAATGARGACATGCCTGTTCTATTGCTAATGGAATTTCCCTTAAGTACCTGTTTCGAGGAGTCAAGGTAAAGTCAACCGGTCTAGGGCACTGCATCTCAGTGTATGAGGCATCACAGACATGCTGGTTCAAATCCAGGCTGTATCACAACCAGCTGTGATTGGGAGTCCCATAGGGCAGTGCACAACTGGCCCAGTGTCGTCCAGGTTTGGCCGGTGTAGGCTGTCATTGTAAATACAGTTGGTGCATTCACCTTATGATAGCTATGTGGGACAACCACATATCACTGTCATAGTATGTTCATTTTTCCTCAATAAAGTAGCTATTAGCAAAGTCAGAGTTAGCAAGGGGGAAAAAAAGTTAAGTGCGAGTGTGTCACGTTCCTGACCTTATTTCCTTTGTTCTGTATTGTTTAGTTGGTCAGGACGTGAGCTGGGTGGGCATTCTATGTTATGTGTTTCTATGTTRGGTTCATTGTCAACTAGCCTGATATGGTTCTCAATCAGGGGCAGGTGTTTTACGTTTCCTCTGATTGAGAACCATATTAAGGTAGGCTGTTCTCACTGTTTGTTTGTGGGTGATTGTTGCTGTGTCTGTGTTTGTACGCCACACGGTACTGTTTCGTTCGTTCGTTTGTTCCTGTTCGTGCGTTCATGTTTTATATGTTCTCAAGTTCTTCACGTCGTTTATTATTTTGTAGTTTGTTCAAGTGTTTTTTTCGTCTTCATTATTATTAAAATTATGTATTCAACCCACGCTGCGTTTTGGTCCGATCCTTGCTCCTCTTCAGACGAGGAGGAAGACGAGCGTTACAGAGTGTTAGTTCACGAAAGGCTTTTTTTTAATGTCAAACTGAAATGATTTATGAAAATATACAGAATATAAAAACTTACATCAAAAGTATATGGTTATATGTTAACAAGACACTATGAAATAGAGACGATGAATTTATGAATACGTTTAAAAAATATATATATTTATAGGTCTGGAAGTCTGCTTTCATGATGAAATTTGCTGTACTTGCCATAATGCTGTGCCTGAAACTGTAAGTGCAAAATTAACTCATCAAAATATCCAGTATATTTTTGTAATTTCAAAGTACATAAACATTTTGTTCAGAACCATTTCAGTGATATGATAAATTTAAGCAATTTCAAATGTGAGTTTCAACCTGAATAATTAATTGATACATTGATATCAATGTTGATGAGTTTGATGCAAGTTGTTAAGGTGTTACCAACCAATCAAATCCTTTTTACAGCACTCTGGCCATCACTATCACGGAAGCTTCCCTGACAGTGATGAGGTAAGGATTTACATTTCTTCAACAAAAATATTTGGAGTATACCCTGTCTGTTGTGTTTTTTTTTGTGAGCAAATGTGTATTATTTTGTATATGGTTATATAGTAACTCTGTTTTGTGTTTGTTAGAGGTTCTATCTTGCCCCTGTAAAGGTTTTCTTCCAGGGGTGAAGGAGAGGACCAAAGTGCAGCGCGGCTAGTGTTAAACATGTTTAATGAAGAACAAGTGAACACTACAAACAACTTACAAAATAACAAACGTGCAAAACCGATACAGACCTATCTGGTGCAGAACACAAACACAGAGACAGGTAACAAACACCCACAAACTCCCAACACAAAACAAGCCTCCTATATATGAGTCTCAATCAGAGACAACGACTACCATCTGCCTCTGATTGAGAACCCACACTAGGCTGACATAGAAACAGACAAACTAGACACACAACATAGAATTCCCACCCAGCTCACGTACTGACCAACTAAACACATACAAAACAAGAGAAAACAGGTCAGGAACGTGACAGCCCCGATCCCAACATTTCACTTGTATCGACCGAGGCAAGTGCCACACCGACTCCAGTTCCCTCTCTGGCCCTTCTTCCCTGGGTTACTGCCCCAGCTGCTCCTCTCCCAGCACCAAGTCCCAGCCAGACTACCACTGCCCCCGCCACCACAAGTAACAGAGGAGATAACGGATAAATAGGACACATCTCACAACAGGACCAATATCAACCCAATGGATCTTCTTTTGGACTATATGTTTTATACTAAACTCACAAGAGTACCTTCAATAACAACATATTATACTTGATTCATGAACAATTCTGGGTAAAATTGCGTAGCTTTTTGTTTCAAGTTTTTGATCATGTTCATGTTTGTTTATTGAATTTAATTCAGCTGTATTAATCTTACTTTATTATTTGTGCATTTCTATATATTTGCTATTTTGTTAACTGTTCTACATTTCCATTGGAATATAATTATCTGGTTCATCTTATTGTGTTTGTGTGGATTCATGTTGAAGATCTGCTTTTCTTAAAAGGTACTGATATTAATATGTACTGATAAGTATCTTTTCATACACTTGTCATGACTCTCCTGTGAGGAACCCGAAGAATCAGGTTACAGTGGGTCAGCTCTACAGTGGCTTCTCTCTCCCGCAGAGGGGGAGAGGGATGGAGTTGGCCAGTTTTATGACGGTCGTAAATACCTTGCACAAACTCTGCCTTTGGGCTCTGCAGGATTGAGGGGAAAGAACCCTTTTGTTACAAGGACATTCCTCCCGCCAAAACTACAACATCCAAAAGTGGATAATGGCACAATATTCCAAACACAAATAATGTGGGAAACGGTTGGTGTGGCTTGAAACAATAATCATGTCAAATAAGTTGTTGTTTGTGATATCATTAAGGACGTTATAACCAAATAACGGTAACTCTACAAATGTATACGTCCCAGTTATCAGATTTACATCTAAATGTTGTGTAATATATGTAATTAAATGTGAAACTATTTGTGAGAAGATGAAATTCGATTTTAGCCTTCTAAATGAGAGAATTGCTTTTCATGTAAAGTTTTACCCAGTCAGTAACCACGCCCATGTGAGCACAGACCTTGTGGCAACGTGATGGAACTGCCCTCCAAGGCGAGGGCATAAAAGGACCGCTAACGAAATTTACATTAGACCAGAGATCGTGAGGACCATCCGCACGTTGGAATGGTTGGAATCTCTACAGACCAGTATACGGACGGTAAGCCGGATGTGTAAAATTGTTAGACTCTACCAGACCAGCGTGACCGACAGCGTGAGCTGATAGGTACGAAATGGTTAGAAACTCTGAAACTTTCAACAGAGAAGAAGAACATCTCTACCAGACCAGACAGCGTGAAGTGGTGGCTACACTGCTGAGAAATGGTTTAAAACTAAAGACCAGTCGAAGTACAGCGCAAGCTGGATATGGCAAAATGGTTTGAAACTTCAATACCAGAAAATGGTAAGACCCTCTGCAACTCTCTCTCTCGAAGAAGAAGACAACACAGGAACACGTTCTAAAAGACACTCCGAGACCAACCTACTACAATTACAAAGGACATGGTGACCTCTGGTTTTCAACCAAAGACTTATACAACCAGAGACTTTCTGTCGACTGACTCCAACAGACTGATCGGAAGTTTTCAACAGTGCGAGACAACAAAGACATACAAGCGTAAATATGTTGCTGCATTTCTAAATCCGAATGAGCGGTTATTAGGGAGCTTAATATCCATATTCACAATGAACGTACTATTCAACTGTATGTACAATTGTGTAACCAGACGTCATATCGGGTTAGTCCATTAGGGACTTTTCATTGCATTATGTTAATATTCAATACTATACTGTGTGTGTGTGTGTATGTATTTCTGTGTGATTGTTTCATTAGCTAGTAAATAAATATTTAAGCCCATTTGTGTAAGCTGATTGATCATGGAGACTAGCATTCGTGCAGATTTATAGGCTATTTCGACGTTCAGAATGAGACTGAAATAGGAGCAAATGATTGATGGATGACGGATGGTATATTGAGATATTCTGATAATTTTGAGTTAATTTGGGAAATGGTAGCTCGTTAAATAACCTTTTCCCGTGGTGCCCCAGGGTACTACTTAATTAATTGTTATATTTAATTTAATTGCGTAATAATTGAACATGGTATGTCATTATTCGATGAGTAGTCATCATCACATTAATGGTAGCAACGTCACGACACACTGTCTTCTTTTGATATTTTCCTATGATAATTTCGATTTGACATTAAGAAAATGATTTTGTGGCAGCCATAAAGAGTGGACTATATGAGTCAAGGTAATCATAAACTTAAAGGCTACTGGGTGGGTCTGGTGTTTTGGCTGATTTCACACAGGATTATACACCTGTGTGTTGGCAACACCCCTGGATTAGACCTACAGTATGGACACACACCAATATCATTGGATTAACAGAGACTAGGTCTGAGCTCACTGTTGATGCTATAACTTCTTGTCATGACTCAGGCATCTCTTTCTACAATGGCTGATGGCAGAAGCAAGATAGCCTGCACCTTAGTCAGCATTAAACGCTAAGCATCCTTCTTACAGTAAACTCCAGCACAATGGCATTCTAGAATATAAAGCCCAGTGCAGACAAAACTGAATTTTCCTGTGTTTTATATTTCCACGCTATGATGTTGGAATAATACTGTGAAATGGTGAAAATAATGATGNACCCGTCATACTTCCCTTATGCACTGCCTTCTCAAGGTAACTCTGCCCTGATGGCCCTCCTGCCCTTCCTATTGGCCAGCCTCGCAGCCACTCCTGCCGCAACTCCTGCTGCAGCTCCAGCCCCAGCAGCAGGTGGAAAATGAGATGGGCGTCAACAGAGTAAAGGAGAGAAACCTCTGACTCCCATGTCTCCACCTTGTTTACATCAATAAAAAAATGTTGACATTAGCTGTTGTTCAGAGCTGAGTATTCCATTATAAATCAATGAAATAAGTTAAGATCCATCATAGTGTATGTCTTTGTCTCTTGTGCTCTGTTTGTTTGACAAACAATTTGAGATGCTTTCAAAACAAGAGTGAAACCTCTCTGACATAACATGAAAGGCTTTACAAGTCCTAACACAATTGTGAACAACAAAGAAATCAACAAAACTTCTGAATTTATAATCAATTCCAGAGTATTTGGTGTTTCCAAAGATTCACAACCAGTTCTTCTTGGACTGCAGATAACAAAATACACTCCATGGCCAAAAGTATGTGGAAACTTGCTTGTCAAACATCTCATTCCAAAATCATGGGCATTAATATGGTTGGTCCCGCCTTTGCTGCTATAACAGCCTCCACTCTTCTGGGAAGGCTTTCCACTAGATGTTGGAACATTGCTGCGGGACTAGTTTTCATTCAGCCACAAGATCTTTAGTGAGGTCTGACACTGATGTTGGGCAATTAGGCCTGGCTCGCAGTCGGCATTCTAATTCATCAAGGTGTTCGATGCAGTTGAGGT
The DNA here is from genome assembly GCF_002910315.2 of Salvelinus sp. IW2-2015. Lineage (NCBI taxonomy): Eukaryota > Metazoa > Chordata > Actinopteri > Salmoniformes > Salmonidae > Salvelinus > Salvelinus sp. IW2-2015. Next base: position 42,105 of record NW_019942756.1, on the reverse strand, counting down.
CAGGACTCTGTGCAGGCCAGTCAAGTGCTTCCACACCGATCTTGACAAACCATTTCTGTATGGACCTCGCTTTGTGCACGTGGGCATTGTCATGCTGAAACAGGAAAGGGCCAATCCCAAACTGTTGCCTCCAAGTTGGAAGCACAGAATAGTCTGGTACGTTATTGTATGCTATACATTTCATGAAAGTTGAGACGAACAGTTCTTGTGCTGACATTGCTTCCAGAGGCATTTTGGAACTCGGTAGTGAGTGATGCAACAGAGGACAGATGATTTTTATGTGCTACACGCTTCAGCACTCTGCGGCCCCATTGTGTGAGCTTATGGGGCCTACCACTTTGCGACTGAGCCGTTGTTGCTCCCGGATGTTTCCACTTCACAATAACAGCACTTACAGTTGCCCGGGGCCGCTCTAGAAGGGCAGATATTTGACTAACTGACTTGTTGGAAAAGTAGCATCCAATGATGGTGCCACGTTGAAAGTCATTGAGCTCTTCAGTACGGGCCAATCTACTGCTAATGTGTGTCTATGTAGATTGCATGGCTGTGTGCTTCATTTTATACACCTGTCTGCAACGGGTGTGTCTGAAACAGCCAAATTCACTAATTTGAAGGGGTGTCCACATACTTTTGTATGTTGTTGTCTATTTGGTGGCTAATAACTTGACCATTTTGTAAGACACTTTGAAAATGGGTTGCAACATAAAACGTTTGTGAACCTCTACTCTTTAAAACTTCCGTATGAAGTCAGTGTCAATACTTAATAGTGGCCTAGTATACAATTGTCCGGCTTAATTGTTTGAACTATTTCATTTTTCTATCGTTCCTGGTGCAAATTCAATCAATATCTGACGTTCTACAGTAAATTCCTCAAGTGTTGGGATTTCATATAAATGCTCACTCGACTGTCTTGCAATGATAGAAGAAAATCTAACTTGTTTGCATGCTTTCTGACAATTGCATTGAACATTAGGACCACTTTGTAAGGGAGACCCTTATTGGCCGGTCTGTGACCCACTGATAATACCCGGTCAGAGGTCATAAGGCAAACTCACAGAGGGTTACATACAGAGAATGTTAATGCCATACATGTAGATGTGGATTAAATATTGTTTTGGAATAAACTGCAGATGGGAAACAAGGATACAGTAGGCCTGTACTGACATTTTCAGTTAGCACCTTTGATTAAGTGGCAAGAAGCGAATTTGTTTGCCTATTTTGCAATGCCCGACATTACATGGAACACCCAGACAATATATAACATCCTTCATTGCAACACACGTAGGCTTCATTAGGGCTTTGTGATTGGCTGAGAAACACTATATATTGCCGGTGTATTGATGAGTGAGCTCGCGCATACAGAGGCACTGAGAAGGCTTTTAACCCTGAGATACGTTAAGGTACGGTCATACTAACAATTCGTACACTTTGTTCAGAGTGAAGTCGTTCTTAGACGCTCATTAATTAACTGTGTAGTAGATTATACTTGTAAAATAATCTGTAACTTGTTGGGAATAGATGGAGCTGGAATTGTTGGGAATTGATGGAATAAAGTGATAAAGTTGATGATTATACTGTGCTCTAATTTAGATGAAGACTTTCAACATGAAGATTGTTGTTCTACTTGGATTTGTGATGCTTCTTTCGACTGCTTTGCTTACCAAAGCAGTCGAAAGAAGCATCACAAATCCAAGTATGTAGTATGCATGTAGTATGTACATGAAATCCTGGTGCAAGTCTTAAAGTTAGTACACTGCTCAAAAAAATAAAGGGAACACTTAAACAACACAATGTAACTCCAAGTCAATCACACTTCTGTGAAATCAAACTGTCCACTTAGGAAGCAACACT
>NW_019942756.1:21142-32008 GCF_002910315.2 Salvelinus sp. IW2-2015 | reverse complement strand
AATACAATGAATTGGTGTGTGTCCATACTGTAGGTCTAATCCAGGGGTTTTGCCAACACAGAGGTGTATAATGCTGTGTGAAATCAGCCAAACCACCAGACCCACCCAGTATCCTTTAAGTTTATGATTACCTTGACTCATATAGTCCACTCTTTATGGCTGCCACAAATACTTTTCTTTTATGTCAAATTTTACATGTTAATGATCGGCTATTGAAAAAGCCAACTGAACATTTAACTCCGTGTATTATTATTATTGAACATGTTGAACATCTTGGCCATGTTCTGTTATAATCTCCACCCGGCACAGCCAGAAGAGGACTGCCACCCCTCATAGCCTGTTCCTCTCTAGGTTTCTTCTAGGTTTTGGCCTTTCTAGGGAGTTTTAGCCACCGTGCTTCTACACCTGCATTGCTTGCTGTTTGCGGGTTCGTCTTCCTCCTCGTCTGAAGAGGAGCAAGGATCGCGACAAAACGCAGCGTGGGTTGAATTACATAATATTTTATATAATATAACGAAGACCAAAAAAAACAACTGTGAACAAACTAACAAAATAATAAACCTGACGTGAACAGACCTGAACTGAAGAACATTAAAAAATGGAACAAAACGAACGAAACAGTATCCGTGTGGCGACAATACACAGACACAGAAAACAACACCCACAAACAAACAGTGAGAACCACCTACCTTAATATTTCTCAATCAGAGGAAACGGTTAAAAACACCTTGCCCTGATTGAGAACCATATCAGGTACCCTATTAAATAACCAACATAGAAACAAAAACATAGAATGCCCACCCACTTCACGTCCTGACCAACTAAACAATACAAGAACAAAGAAATAAGGTCAGGAACGGTGAACAGTACTCCCCTCCCTCTCCCCCCTATCAGTGTGCGGACTCGGCCGAACACCTGAACTATAGGGTTGCGTCTGCGTGTGGGCATCTTGTCCAGTGCAGCGGCTCTGGCTCTGGACGTGGCCCCACACCCCACCATACTTAAATCCCCGCTTCCGTGCCTCCTCCTAGATGGCTACCCTCCATATTAAACCCCCCCAGCGGGATTAAGGGGAAGCACCGGACTAAGGGGCGGGCACCGGATGAGGGCGGCACCGGACTGAGTCGGCGCTCCGACTGGGGGCGGCTCGGACTGAGGGGCGGCTCCGACTGAGGGGGGCTCCGCGAGGCGGCTCTGCGCAGGTCATGGCTGGCTTGACGGCTCTGGCAGGTCATCGGCTGGCTGACGTCTCTGGCAGCTCCTGGCTGGCTTGACGGCGCTGGCAGCTCCTGGCTGGCTGGCGCTCTGGTCAGCTTTTGCTGTGCTGGTCTGAGCGGCTTGCTGCTCGGCTCTGCGCTCCTGGCTGGCTGGCGGCTCTTGGCGGCTCCTGGCTGGCTGGCGGCTCTGCTCCGCGGTTGCCTGGGTCCTGGCTGGCTGGGCTCTGTGCGGCTCCTGGCTGGCTGGCGGCTCTGGCGGCTCCTGGCTGCGCTGGCGGGCTCTGGCGGTGCTTCCTGGCTGGCGGCGGCCTCTGGCGCTTCCTGTCTGGCGGGCGTCTGCGGCTCCTTTCCTGGCGGCTGGGCTCTGCGCTTATTTCTTGTCTTTGCGGATCGGCCATTAACAGAGACTAGGTCTGAGCTCACTGTTGATGCTATAACTTCTTGTCATGACTCAGACATCTCTTTCTGCAATGGCTGATGGCAGAAGCAAGATAGCCTGCATCTTAGTCAGCATTAAACGCTAAGCATCCTTCTTACAGTAAACTCCAGCACACTGGTATTCTAGAATATCAACAACAACAATCTGAAAGGCCCAGTGCAGACAAAACTGAATTTTCCTGTGTTTTATATTTCCACACCATGATGTTGGAATAATACTGTGAAATTGTGAAAATAATGATGACGCCCTGTTAGTGAAAGAGCTGTTCGAAAAGACCACCTGAAATGTCTGCCTGTTTTGGTGGGGTAGAGGTTTGGCCTGCCTGGTGACATCAAATACTTAAATTACTTAATAGACCAATAAGAAAGAGAGTTCCAAACCTCTCTGCCAGTAACAGACAGTTTTCATGTTCCCCTCTCCACTCAGACCACTGCAAGACAGTCCTAGCTAAAGTCTTTCTGGAGAAATTGCTCTTTGATAAGAAGCTATTTTGTTTCTTATTGACAATTTTAATTGGAAACAATCACAGTAAGGTACTTAATTGTTACCCATAAATGATTTGATATTGAGATCATTTAGACTAAAGGATCTTAAATAGACTTAAAACACTGCTTAACCCTGATGAACATCTTGACAGAAACATTGGTGCTAAGATCTAATTAATTGTTTTTAGAGCATTCTAAAAGTACCAGTGTCCTGGAGTTTCTTTTCAACAACTGTATATACTGTATGTTTTTCCTCCATGCACCTGCAACTACATAAAGTAGTGGACTGTCTTAACAAAATGAAACAAAAATATTTAAGCTGACTTCATTCCAGTGTCCAGAAATGTTTATTTGCGTGGTATGCAAATACGGGCATATTTATTGAGATATCGCCTGATTTGCTTCTTATATTTGCGCCTCTTCGATGGTCCAACATCCCTGTCTGTTGTTCGGTGCTTTCCCGGGTAAGGGGGCAGTAGCKCTTCGGCTGCATCAGATTCACAACTGTCAGTGTCCATGCTAGCTGGGCTAACAACAAATGTAGAATTACTGATGCTAGCATTGGATGTGCTTGTGGAAGCAGAACAACTTGTGTCATCGACAGGTGCAGATGTAGTACTGCTGGTAGTAGCAGTACTACCAGTAGAGCTGGTGTGTGTCTCTATGGACGCGGGCCTTACTTTTTTAAAACCATTTATCCATTTTCGAGCAAACGGAATGAGCAGCAGCTATGTTTGGCAACATACGGATCATTAGTGGAATTCCCACGAGAGAGTAATGGTTAATGTGATTGGATGTTAATTATTTGACTAGGCTACCTGTATTTGACATTGTGTTGTTATTTCGCTGAACACTAGACACTGATTTATTCCAGAAGTATCGAAATGAATGAATTAATTCATGGTACACTTCTTTAGTGGGAAAGAACCTGACATACTGTAGGTAGCATACAAGTTTGAAATGGTGCTAGACAGGGAATCATTTTTCTATCTATTAACCTATATTTTCATTTTAAAGAAAGCTACACCAATTTGTAGAAATGAACAGCAGAAACACAGCAACCCAGTGCCACACAAACATCGATCCATTCATTACAGCCAATGTTCTCCTACACGTCAGATTATTTCCCCATTGGCTCTTTTTGTGGCAGACCACCTAAACTGAGGGCATCATATTAACAGAAAAGAGCATCTGCTATTCTCCTATAGGACAGTAAAGACATCACAATACGTTAWYTGTTAGGGCTTACACTATCCCTGTGCAATATTAACTGACAGCTACAAAGGTCATCATTTTTAGGTCAAGTAGTGGGACGATTATTAAGGTTAAAGTCTTAATGGAACCAAACTTTATCAGAGATGCAGATGATTAAGATAGGCAATAGAGAGGCAATGGTTAAGATCCAAGACCACYGATGTGAACCAGTCCTAACACATAACTGTCCTTATCATGACATCTTTACTGTCCTATAGGAGAAGAGCAGACGCGCTTCTAAAGGTGCACTCAGTTTAGGTGGTCTGCCACAAAGAACTGGTGGGGAAATAATCTGACGTCCATAGACAAAATAGGCAGCGCTATCTATGCAGAGCCAAAGGCGAGAATGACGTCAAGTTCATGGTGAAAGTTTACGTCGATCTTTATTGTCCCATATAAGACATGGGCCAGAGGGCAACTTTTCACATATTGGTCCACCCTGGGTTGGCATAGTCTAATGATGAGTTTCATTAAGGTCCATGTCTGTGGGTTATGTTTTGGCTACACACGAGCAAAAGACAAGAGCAATGGCAAGTTCATGAAGGTTACGTTTATCTTTATTGTTTCATAGTCATTGGGCCGNACAGATGAAAGCAGGTTCACACTGAGCACATGAGCACATGTGACAGACGTGACAGAGTTTGGAGACGCCGTGGAGAACGTTCTGCTGCCTGCAACATCCTCCAGCATGACCGGTTTGGCGGTGGGTCAGTCATGGTGTGGGGTGGCATTTCTTTGTGGGGCCGCACAGCCCTCCATGTGCTAGGAATACATCAGTCTCCAATGCATCATCTGACAAGTTGTTCTTTTTCTCTCAGGGTTTTCTAGGACTCCCACAATTACATTCATACATAAAGCCATAATGTATAGAATAAAATAATAAACAATCTTTAATACAAATAATGTATAAAAGTAATTCTTAGACAATAGAACAATACCTGCAATAATATTATTTTAAAGACAGGACAGGATGAAATCTGAAATCAGTCTCGATATGTGCATGAAAAACACATATCCTGTCTCACATGTCCAATACATTGCTAGGTGCTTTCAGTGTTGACAGTATTAAAATAAAACAACTCATGTACAAAAATACTGTAATAGAAATAAGCTACAACGTGAAATCGCATTTATCCCATTCAGACCGTCGAGGGCTAAAAATACATCTCCCATAATGCAACGCTAGCCTATATCAGCAGCTCAGCTTACCATCTGCATCACAGAAAGACATGCAAGCTAGCAACAGCTATACTTTTAGCACTCTGTAAAACTATATCAATAACAAAGATAAAACTCTGAAAGTTACATGTTTCGATAGTCTCACACTCCCTTATAACAATTCCTATAGCATTAACCTTGGGATGCTTTATTTCTTTAACGTTATGGACTTCTAATCTGCGACACACACCTTTCTCTCTGTTTTGAGGAGAACGGGAGCTACGGGTAGTACCAAGGTGTTAGTAGGTGATGTAAGCACCGAGATGAAATAAAATACATTTAATGAAATAAAAACTAAAGATGTTAATATCATCCAGCTACTGTAGCTGCCTACTTAACATCAACAGGCAGTAATAGTAGTGCACCAATTGAAAAAAAGTGAAGTTCCTGGCGATCATAGCGATCTGACTCCCTTCTCTCTGAACTTGGAATATTCCTTTTCGCGGGCTTGGGCCACACCCAAAACCTGGATATTCTGTTCTGCGTTGTGTACTATTCTAATAATTTAAAGTTTGATGGAATAACAATTTTAACTCTCCTATACTATATACAGGGGGTACGGGTACAGGGTCAATGTGCAGGGGCACAGGTTAGTCAAGATAATTGAGGTAATATGTACATGTAGATAGAGTTAAAGTAACTATGCATAGAAAATAACCAGAGAGTAGCAGCAGCGTAAAAGACGGGTTTTTTGGGGGGAGGCAATGTATTCCTTGCTGTGCTGTAGCAGAGAGAACAGTCTATGACTAGGGTGGCTGGTCTTTGACAATTTTTAGGGCCTTCCTCTGACACCGCCTGAAAGCGGCAGCTCTACCCTTTAGCTCAGTGTGGTTGTTGCCTGTAATCCAATGGTTTCTGGTTGGGGTACTGTATGTACGTACGGTCAATGTGGGGACTACGTCATCGATACACTTATTGATGAAGCCAGTGACTGATGTGGTGTACTCCTCAATGCCATCAGAAGAATCCCGGAACATATTCCAGTCTGTCCTAGCAAAACAGTCCTGTAGTTTAGCATCTGCATCATCTGACCACTTCTTTTTTGACCGAGTCACTGGTGGTTCCTGCTTTAGTTTTTGCTTGTAAGCAGGAATCGGGACGATAGAATTATGGTCAGATTTGCCCAATGCAGGGCGAGGGAGAGTAAAGGTGGTCTAGAGTTTTTTTTCCTCTGGTTGCACATTTAACGTGCTGGTAGAAATGAGGTAAAACGGATTTAAATTTTGCTGCATTAAAGTCCCCGGGCCACTAGGTGCGCCGCCTCTGGATGATCAGTTCCTTGTTTGCTTATGGCCTTATACAGCTCAAATTCAATGGTCAAACATTAAAATCATTCAATGGTTGAAATCAATGAAAACTTTGACATAACATAGTATAATGTTACTCCACTGCTTATTTTACTGGGTTGCTTATGATGAGCAAGTAAAGTAAGTCACTGGGTTATAATTACTGTACCTGGATACAGTACAATATATATTCATAATAGGACAAGGAAAATATTGCAACAAGGCAAGATTAAAAACATATTTCTGTTTCAGTCTGTACATGGACACTGAAGTGTTGCAAGTGGCCCATGTGAGTATTGCCGTAATCGCTCAATGAAGACACAGACTCACAGTCGGTGTCTTCATCAAGTTAACACTCGTTCTGCACTTGTTCTTGAAGGAGGTGCTTGGTTATACTGAGAGTATGATTGTTCTACTTTCAGGAGATTTACTCTCAAAGTTACCAGCACGTTGACAAAGAAACATAGAGACAAATAAAAGATAGATTTAAAGAAAAATCAAATCAAAGGGTCCAACATGTCTATTCCACCACAGGTGAGTGGTAGTCTAACTATGCAGCCGATACTATACTTGAACACTAAATCAATACATTACTGTGTGATGAATAGGAATTGAAGGAATTTCAATTTCAAGGGCCGATCCGCAAAGACAAGAAATAAGCGCAGAGCCAGCCGCCAGGAAAAGGAGCCGCCAGACGCCCGCCAGACAGGAGCCGCCAGAGCCGCCGCCAGCCAGGAGCCGCCAGAGCCGCCAGCGCAGCCAGGAGCCGCGTATGAGCGTGCCACGACCAGCCAGGAGCCGCCAGACCGAAACCAGCCAGCCAGGAGCCGCCGAAGCTCGACTATACTACACCAGGCGAGGAGCCCCCAGAGCCAGCCGCGCCAGCCAGGAGCCGCCAAGCGCGCCAAGCCAGCCAGGAGCCGCCAGAGCCAGCCAATCAGCCAGGAGCTGCCAGAAGCCGCCAGCTCCAGCCAGGAGCTGCCAGAGCCGTCAGCCAGCCAGGAGCTGCCAGAGCGTCAGCCAGCCATGACCTGCCAGAGCCGTCAGCAGCCATGACCTGCCAGAGCCGCCCCTCAGTCCGGAGACCGCCCCTCAGTCCGGAGTCCGCCCCTCAGTCGAGGCCGCCCCCAGTCGGAGCCGCCACTCAGTCCGGTGCCGCCCTCATCCGGTGCCGCCCCTTAAGTCCGGTGCTTCCCCTTAATCCGCTGGGGGTTTAATATGGAGGGTAGCCATTAGGCAGGAGGCACGGAAGCGGGGATTAACGTATGGTGGGGTGCGGGGCCCACGTCTCAGAGCAGAGCCCTCCACCTGACAAGATGCGTCCCACCCTCAAGACGAGCCTACGCCTATAAGGTTCAGGTTTTGCGGCCGGAGTCCGCACCTGGGGGGGGGGGGGGGAGTCTGTCACCGTTCCTGACCTGTTTTCTTTAGTTTTGTATGTTTAGTTGGTCAGGACGTGAGTGGGTGGGCATTCTATGTTTTCTGTTTCTATGTTGGTTATAATGGGTACCTGATATGGTTCTCAATAGGGCAGGGGTGTTTACTTCTCCTCTGATTGAGAACATATTAAGGTAGGTGGTTCATCACTGTTTGTTTGTGGGTGTTGTTTCTGTGTCTGTGTTATGTCGCCACACGGTGACTGTTTCGTTTTCGTTTTGTTCCATGTTTTTAATGTTTCTTCAAGTTCAGGTCTGTTCTACGTCGTTTTTATTTTGTAGTTTGTTACAGTATAGTTTTTTTTGTCTTCGTTTATTATTAAATATTATGTAATTCACACGCTGCGTTTTGTCGTCGATCCTTGCTCCTCCTTTCGATGAGAGGAGGAAGACGAACTCCGAACAGAGCAATGCAGGTTGTAGAATGATCGTGCTATAACTGCCTCACTAGAAAGGGCCAAAACTATGAGAAGAAACCTTAAGAGGATACAGGCTATGAGGGGTGGCCTAGTCCTCTTCTGGCTGTGCAGGGTGGAGATTATACCACAAGAACAATGGCAAGATGTTAACATGTTCAATAATAATAATATATTCACAGGAGTGAATCTTTCAGTTTGGCCTTACTGTTCATAGTCCGATCAAATTCATAATGCCTGTCGACAGACCTATTGGTTTGACAATAAAAGAAAAGCAGTCATTCTATGTGGGTCAGCATACACAGAGAGTGGATCTACATATACTTTCGGAGTCAAGGTAAATCCATAAACTTAAATGGATACTGGGTGGCTCCTGTATGTTAAGGCATGATTTCAAGCATGGCAGTCATTATACGGCTCTGTGTGTGGCAAAACCCATCTACATATCGCCTAGCTCACTAGTCAATGGACACACACATCCAATGGATCATTGTTATTAACAGAGGACGTTTACGGTCTGAGGCTCTAACGTGTGATGCTATCATTACTTCTTGTCAATGACTTCAGACATCTCTTTCTGCAATGGCGTGACATAGACGAGAGCCTCGAGTCCCAATAAGCCTAGCACTGGACATCTTAGTCAGCATTAAGAGCGCTAAAGGCATCCTTACCTTACTCCGTTCAAACTCCAGCACACTGGTATTACTGAACTATCAGACAACAACATCTGAAAGAGCCCGTGGACAAAACTGAATTTTTCTGTGTTTTTATATTTTCACACCATGATGATTGAATTAATACTGTGAAATTGTGAAAATAATGATACGCCCATGTTAGTGAAAGAGCTGTTCGAGAAAAGACCACCGAATCTGAAACAGTAGTGGGCTGGCAACATAGTAGTTGCTCGCATCTGATCGAGCTGCGTCAACGGTCTTGCCTGACGGTGACATCAAATACCGTAAATATAATGTTGCTTAATAGACCTAGACTAAGAAAAGAGAGGTTCCAAACCTCTGCAAATGAGTAACAGACAGTTTTCATGTTCCCTCTCCACTCAGGACCACGTGCGAGTAGACAAGTCCTAGCTAAAGTCTTTCTGAGAGAAATTGCTCTTTGATAAGGAAAGTCTATTTTCGTCTTATTGACACATTTTTAGATTGGAAACAACTCACAGTAAGAGTGATTCTCTTGTTAACCAGCATAATTTATTTTGATATTGAGATCATTTTAGACTAAAGGATCTCTTAAAATGGCATTCTCTAATAAAACCTGCTTTAACCCTCAATGATGAAACATGCTTGACAGAAAGCACTTGGTGCTCCAGGATCTAATTAATTGTTTTTAGAGCTTTCTAAAAGTACCAGTGTCCTGGGAGTTTTCTTTTATTCCTATAAACCAACAACAGATAGATATATATACTGCGATGTTTTTTCCTCTCTCTTGCACCCTGCAACTACATAAAGTAGTGGACTGTCTTTAACAAAAACTGAAACAAAAATTTAACGCTGACTTCATTCCAGTGTCCAGAAATGTTTATTGCGTGCGTTGAATAAAATCGCCGGCAATATTCTATTAGATATCAGCTCATGGGATGTTTGCTTCTATATGGTTGCGCCTCTTCGATGGATCCACATCCCTGTCTTGTTGTTCAGAGTGCTTTCTTCGAGGTACAGGGGCAGTAGCTTTCGGCTGCATCCAGGATTCAAACTGTCAGTTCCATGCAGCTGGGCTAACCAACAAATGTTAAAGAATTACTGAATGCTAGCATTGGATGTGCTTTTGTGGAAGCAGAACAACTTGTTGTCATCGACAGGTGCCAGATGTAGTAACTTGGTGTGCGTTTCTATGGACGCGGGCCTTAACTTTTTTTAACCATTTTATGTTCCTTTCTCAGCAACTGTTCGAAGTAACATGTAGCAGCAGCCTATGTTTGGCAACATACGGATCGTTTAGTGGAATTCCCACGAGAGAGTTACGTTAATGTGATTGGATGTTAATTATTTGAACTCTGAGCTACCTGTATTTGACACATTGTGTTGTTATTTATCGCTGAACACTAGACCACTGATTTATTCCAGAAGTATCGAAAGAACTGAATGATTAATTCATGGTACACTTCTATTAGTGGGAAAGAACCTGACATACTGTAGGTAGCATACAAGTTTGAAATGGTGCTAGACAGGGAATCATTTTTCTATCTATTAACCTTATATTTTCATTTTAAAAGAAAGCTACACCAATTTGTAGAAATGAACAGCAGAAACACAAGCAACCCAGGCCACACAACACATCGATCCATTCATTACAGCCAATGTTTCTACAACGTCAGATTATTTCCCGCCATTGGCTCTTTTTTGTGGCAGACCACCTAAACTGAGGGCATCATATTAACAGAAAAGAGCATCTGCTATTCTCCTATAGGACGACAGTAAATACATCACAATACGTTATCTGTTAGGCGCTTACACTATCCCTGTGCAATATTAACTGACAGCTACAAAGGTCATCATTTTAGGTCAAGTAGTGGGACGATTAATTAAGGTTAGTCTTAAGGAAACCAACTTTTCTCAGAGATGCAGATGATTAAGATAGGCAATAGAGAGGCAATGGTTTAAAGATCCAAGACCACGATGTGAACCAGTTCCTAACACATAAACTGTCCTTATCATGACAATCTTACTGTCCTATAGGAGAAGAGCAGACGCGCTTCTAAAGGTGCACTCAGTTTAGGTGGTCTGCCACCAAAGAACTGGTGGGGAAATAATCCTGACGATCCATAGACAAAATAGGCAGCGCTATCTATATGCAGAGCCAAAGGCGAGGAATGACGTACAAGTTTAATGGTGAAGTTTACGTCGATCTTTATGTGTCCCATCATAGAGACCCATGGGCCAAGGGCAACTTTTCACATATTGGTCCACCCTGGGTTGGCATAGTCTAATGATGAGTTTCATTAAGGTCCATGTCTGTGGGTTTGTTTTGGCTACACACGAGCAAAAGACAAGAGCAATGGCAAGTTCATGAAGGTTACGTTTATCTTTATTGTTTCATAGTCATTGGGCCGGGGGGGGGGGGGTTAAAAAAGATTTTCATTGAGGTCAATGTCTGTGGGTTA
>NW_019942756.1:0-17455 GCF_002910315.2 Salvelinus sp. IW2-2015 | reverse complement strand
TTTTCAGTATGATAACCACTTATCGCATGTAGCTAAGTTGTGGTTATCTGTACATTAATGTTATGACCCCGATGAGGTAAGTGCTCTATTGTGACACGGTCCCTTGATGATAACTCACACCAAATTTCACATACAACATGGAGACCCATTGAGAAAGTATTTTAGTTATATAGAGTCATCATATATTTAGTCCATGAACTAATAGGGACATTTGATCTGCAGGCAGGATGACACAGCAAACTACATACAATACAAACCAAAGAGACAATAATATAAACTATACATAATGTAAAATAAATAAATAATATATATACAGCACATTGTGCTATTGAATAAATATACATRACTAGGAAGAAATAGTAAAAATATGAAATTAAATTATTTGATATTGGTTTAAGGTTTACTTGATTGAAAAAACACATTTATAAATGTGTTTAAATGTAGTTAATGAACTGTTATTTATTCGTTTATGGATGAAATACATATACATTCGATTTTTAAGTGTAACCAAAATATGGCCATGTAACCACAAAATCTGGTCACAATCACCATAATCTGATCAAAATTTGCCATGTCTACACTTGGCATTAAAATTAGTCTTTTATCAGTCCACTGTGACTGTGGCTTAAGCTACGCACAACGGACACAATTGCATTTTATCGATTGCAATTTGAATGCACAGAAATACTGTGATAAGATCCAGTGGCCCAATGTGAGGCCCCTTTTTTTAAGGTACCTGTGACCAACAGATGCATATCTGTATTCCCAGTCATGTGAAATCCATAGATTAGGGTCTAATGAGTTTATTTAAATTGACTGATTCCTTCATATGAACTGTCATTCAGTAAAATCTTTGAAATTGTTTCAAGTTGCCTTTATATTTTTGTTCAGTATATAATGACATAGATAAAATGACTCGTTTCTGAAAGTTAGTCCAACACATTTTCAATTTTCAATTGCTCACCTCTCACTTTAGACCCCTTTCAGCACAAATAACCAACAGACCCTAAACGTGTGTGAGAGAGAGAGAGAGAGAGAAGGGGGCAAGGGAGAGGCAATATCTCTTAAAGAGAGAGAGAGAAAATGGGGTTAGGAGACACACATAATTTTAACTCATATTTGATGTTTGTTTTTCAGCGGCTGTGTGATCAGATGATTCCACGGTACCACCAAGGGGCAGCTTGGGACCGTAATAAATTGTTAAATTGCTGAGCTCCGCTACTACCACTACTACTATACTACTACTACTACTACTACTACTACTACTACTACTACTGTTACTACTTGTCTACTACTATTACTACTTGTCTACTACTACTTGTAGTAGGAGTCGGACCAGCAGCAGTACTGCTCTACTAAATAAAACAGTGACCCATTGTTTATAACAAAGGAACTATCCTGTACATCCAAAGCACAGCACTTGTAAACAGATTATCTGCGACCACAAATAATTATGTGATAGTAAAGGGCAAAGAACGTCAGAACAATGCCCTTGCATTGTATGATCATTAAAGGGACAACTCCCATTATACCCAGTCACAGCTATTGGCACTACACAGTGGGAGATCATGACTTGTGTAGCCTTGAGGAAATATGAGCTTTACACAGCCATATCAGCATATGAGATAGGGGAGAGCGATAAGAGAGTGAGCTAACACGGGACATGGTTTAAAAGGCCAGGTGKTAGGCTAAGGCAGGTCACTCCTTAGAGTAGAGCCAGTCCAACCCTTCCAGCAACCATGACCTACAATGGCACTTGGAAAGTAGACCGCAGCGAGAACTATGAGAAATTCATGGAGCAGATGGGTAAGAGATTGATCGTTTTTGGAAAATGTGTTTTGGGGAAAGTCTTTTGGATATAAATGGTGCAAATGGATTTGAAAGCAAAGACAAGTAGGCCTACAAAATGTATACATTAACATGCATACAAAGTGCATTTAAGAAATAATGATGTCAATTAACTTTTTTACCACAGGCAAATTCAGTGTTTGTAATAAAGCTATTTTTAATGCATTAAATGCCTTTAGATTAGAGGACTATGTATGCACCTTGCACCTAAGGCGCTGTAAAACGAATGCATCATCTCTAGCCAGGCGCTGTACATGCAGATGRAATATCTTGTATAGTTGTTTGCTCATGGTTCAATGAGATTTGGGGTTGGACACATGGATTGTGTGTCTGTTCACAGGTGTCAACATGGTCAAGAGGAAGCTGGCCGCTCACGATAGCCTCAAGATCACCCTTGAACAAACTGGAGACAAGTTTGTCGTGAAGGAGGCCAGTACTTTCCGCACGCTGGATATGGAATTCACCCTGGGAGTCACCTTTGAGTATGCCCTTGCARATGGGACAATCGTATCAGTAAGCCATGCATTTATACAGTATTATATAGTATTATATTATTGCAGCCATACATACAATGGCTGTGGAAGAGCCTAGGCATAGTTGTTATGTTGATGCATAGTGTATTCCCAGGATAATACATTTGTACCAATATAATTGAATGGGTGCATACCACAATTCCAAATATTTTATTCCTATCTGTTATTGCTAATAACAAAAATGTATTGCATTATTTTTCTGTGCTCAAAAGCTATTGAGAAGCTATTCAGGACTTGATAATGAGTTGCAAAGTACAAGGCAATTATTCTTACTCAATGAAACAGTACAGTCCCATTGGCTATGTTCCAATGTGTCCACACTAGGATACCGGTTAGAACACATTCACAATCCATTTGTGAACCACAGGCCTGATGAAGTATAAAACCTTTCAGCAACTAGATGAATATGATATCATCTTTTGAGATGTGCAGCATGACTGCAATAATTACCTGGAATGTTTCCACTTGATTCTTGGACCAGTATCATGATGAATTATTTGACCTTTCACCCCTCAGGGTTCATGGGGCATGGAAGGAGACATGATGAAAGGTACATTCACCAGAAAGGACAATGGAAAGGTGCTGACAACTACCAGAGCCATTGTTGGAGAGGAACTTGTACAGGTTAGTTACCCTCTCTGGAAAATGTTTTACACACCCTCAATGAAAACCTCCATAAAACATATTTACACTTCTGAAGAAGAAAACAGGCAGCAGACCTTGGCCAAAGTACAAATCAAATGATTGAAAGTACCCGTCTTGTTTTACCTTGGAGTTTGCAATGTTGGGACTATTCCATTGGTTCAATTGTACATGGCAAACCAAATCAAGTGCAGCATATGACAGAAGTATTTGTCATGGATATGGATTTGAACCAGGTCTGGTTGTAAGATATTGTTGTCATAATAATATATATATATATATATACTCCTCCTCCAACAGAGCTATAGCTATGATGGAGTCGAAGCCAAGAGAATTTTCAAGAGGGGTTAGAGGAAACCGATCAACCAATCCAACCACTAAGACCAAGAGGCGTTACCTTCGAATCCAGAATGATACCATTGTGACACTGAACATTTTACAACCTTCCCTAAGCCATTGGACCACTTCAGGTCTTTGTGACGCCAACATAATTATTAGCTGTACAAAATGTACTATTTGTGATAGAAATGTATAAAGCAGGTTTGATTTGCACTTCACGTTTTGATATTTTAAGAAGTAAACACGTTTTTGAATTATTTATGGACTGATTTTCTCAATTTCTCAATGTGCACATAATGTATACAGATATTTCTGAATATTCACGATTAGATGAGTACAAGCACACTAATGCAATACGCTATTGCCAAWGACTGACTCACTGTTGGCAATCATCAATGGAAATCAAGTGACTTCAAAAACCAGAGGCATACAAAACACGTTTAGTGATTGCATAATTTGAAGTTTATTAAACAATGAATAAAAATAAATGCATAGGCATCTCCAAAAATATAAAGTGTGCACAGTCAGCTATACTGTACATGTTTCTTCTTAAATGGAACCTGTTCAACTTTCTCATGGAAAAAATGCAAAGGCACTCCAGATACAACAGCAGAGCAATATATACAAAGTCCATACTCCCAAAAATAGCCAGTGAGAAGCAAGACTTACATAAACGAATAATAAACTGTATATTACATGAATCATTTAATGTAAAGCATTGAAATAACCAACTTAAAAACACTACCAGTGAGAACTGGGAACACATTTTCATGTTGAGCTACAGTAAAAAAATATGAAAGGGGATTCATACAGTATTTCAACAGCCCAGGAACATTAGTGAACAAATACTATGACATTTTTATTGGGAAGTCCTAGTTTGTTGAGTCTTACCCCAAATTCTTTGAAAGCCAAAATCTCAATAGTTATTTTACCATTACAAAAAATGTATTTTACCAGAAGTAATGGCAAAACCGTGAATTTCAAAGCAGCATTCATTTAAATAAATGCCCCAAATCAAATGACAGAACACAATTGGATTATGAGTAAAATAAATAGCATAATCCATTAAGAAAAATACATTCTTTTGCTAGCTGAAAAATTACAGCCAAGATGCTAAGTATTCAATAGCTTTTTTCACGTAAAGATTTTTGCCCATAGACGCTGCACTACATTTTATGCCGATGAGTCAAGATGTAGGACCTGAAACGTGAAAAATTCTAATATCAGGGATATTGACTTGCATTGAATTTGTGCCATACATGCTAAAAAGTTTGGAGACAGTGGCCAGTTAAACAAAACCAAATCATGGATTGCTGTCTTACCTTGACCATAGACTGCATAGACCAACATGTCATTTTGTAATTTGGGTGAACTATCCCTGTAAATTATTTTTCTGAAAGTACCAGGGTCCTCTGGGACATGGGGYAAGATTCAGACTCAAGTTTTGTTTTTGCTTCTGCCCAACCATGCAATTGCTGTATCTGTTCTTTGCACATACGTATTGCAAATGGATCGAGGAACATTGCAATTAAAATAAACAATTATGTTAATGAATCTACATACAGTGGCTTGCGAAAGTATTCACCCCCCTTGGCATTTTTCCTATTTTGTTGCCTTACAACCTGGAATTAAAATAGATTTTTTGGGGGGGGGTTTGTATCATTTGATTTACACAACAGCCTACCACTTTGAAAATGCAAAATATTTGTTATTGTGAAACAAACAAGAAATGAGACAAAAAAACTGAAAACATAACTTTTCACCTCCCCAAAGTCAATACTTTGGGGGGATGAAAAAAGAAGCTGAACCTCCATCCCAGTCTCAAATCTCTGGAGGACTGAGACAGGTTTCCCTCAAGAATTTCCCTGTATTTATCGCCATCCATCATTCCTTCAATTCTGACCAGTTTCCCAGTCCCTGCCGATGAAAAACATCCCCACAGCATGATGCTGCCACCACCATGCTTCACTGTGGGGATGTTGTTCTCGGGGTGATGAGAGGTGTTGGGTTTGCGCCAGACATAGCGTTTTCCTTGATGGCCAAAAAGCTAAATTTTAGTCTCATCTGACCAGAGTACCTTCTTCCATATGTTTGGGGAGTCTCCCACATGCCTTTTGGTGAACACCAAACGTGTTTGCTTATTTTTTTCTTTAAGCAATGGCTTTTTTTCCTGGCCACTCTTCCGTAAAGCCCAGCTCTGTGGAGTGTACGGCTTAAAGTGGTCCTATGGACAGATACTACAATCTCCCCTGTGGAGCTTTGCAGCCCCCTCTGGGTTATCTTTGGTCTCTTTGTTGCCTCTCTGATAAATGCTCTCCTTGCCTGGTCCGAGTTTTTGTGGGCGGCCCTCTTGGCAGTTTTGTTGTGGTGCCATATTCTTTCCAATTTTTAATAATGAATTTAATGGCGCTCAACGAATTTAATGGGATGTTCAACGTTTCGTATATTTTTTTATAACTCAACCCTGATCTGTACTTCTCCACAATGTTGTCCCTGACCTGTTTGGAGAGCTCCTTGGTCTTTATGGTGCTGCTTGCTTGGTGGTGCCCCTTGCTTAGTGGTGTTGCGAACTCTGGGGCCTTTCAGAACAGGCGTAGAAATATATATATACACACTGAAATCATGTGACAGATCATGTGACACTTAAATAAAGTCCACCTGTAGACAGTCTAACTAATTATGTGACTTCTGAAGGTAATTGGTTGCACCAGATCTTATTTAGGGGCTTCATAGCAAAGGGGGGTGAATACATATGCACGCACCACTTTTCCGTTCCGAAACAAGTAATTTATTTCATTTCACTTCACCAATTTGACCTATTTTGTGTATGTCCATTAAATGAAATACAAAAATAAAAATCTATTAAAATTTTAGGTTGTTATGCAACAAAWTAGGAAAAACGCCAAGGGGGATGCATGCTTTTGCAAGACACTGTACGTATCCCCAGTTAGCCGCAATGTGGTTTTGTCCATTGATGACTTAAATACCATAAAACCACGATGTAGCTCTGTTGCAATTTTTTTATAAYAGGCAATGGAGTTGAGATATCTGGAATGTGACATTTTCCTCTCACAAAGAAGCACTTTGCATGAGCAAGCTACCTATAACATTTTCAATATGTAATGGCATGTGATCCAAGGCAATGTCCAAATGCTGCAAAATTGCAACATAAATCATGAGCTGCAGTGTTCAGAAATCACCATGGATAAAGTACCATCCCACCTATATAAAATAAGCAAAGTGTTACTCTGTGGGAAGAAAATGTCACCCATAAAGTGTTAAACTATGAAGTGTTAAAGGTTCAATGCAGCCACTCAATATCAAATCGTTTCTGTGATTGTTTTCAATTAAAATGGTCAAAAAGAAACAAMAATWGCTTATTAGGAAATAGCAATTTCTCAAGCAAGAATTTTGCTAGGACTGTCTGGAAGTGTTTGAGTGGGGAGGGGAAAACTACAAAAAACTACAAAATTTGGTTTTTGCTGTTAATGGCAGAGAGGTTTGGAACTCTCTTTCTTATTGGTCTAAAAACTAATTTACCGCATGGTGATATCACCATGGAAGGCCAAAACTCCCTCTCACCAAAACAGGCTGAAATTTGAGTAATTTCAAACAGCTCAACACAGCTCTTACACTACAATTATYACAATTTCACAGTATTATTCTAACCTCACAGTTTGGAAATATATATAGAACACGGGAAAAATCTAGACTTTGACTACACTGGGCCTTTAAAGTTTTATACATTAGCATTGCACTAAATTATCTATTATCTTTTATCACCAAAACTGAAGCCATTTCCCATTGGGTTATTTACCTAATACGTAGGCGGGTAGGTAGCCTAGTGGTTAGAGCGTTGGGCCAGTAATCAAAAGGTTGCTGGATTGAGTCCCCGAGCTGACAGGGTACAAATCTGTCATTCTGCCCCTGAACAAGGCAGTTACCCCACTGTTCTCCAGTAGGCTGTCATTGTAAATAAGAACTTGTTCTTAACTCACTTAAGACTACTTAAATTTAAAAAATGTTTTCCTATTTTCCATTCACAATGTTAAATGTCAAAATGATGCATGTAAAAAAAACATGAAAATAAGTAGAAGTTATGGTTCCTGGTTTTTGACAGGAAAGGACCCGACTTATACAATGAAAACGGTATAAAATGAATTCTAATGTGAATGATATTTGTTTGGCTTCATTCATAAACATCTAGAGGACAACTTGCTATCATCTTCATCAAAATTGTAATAAATTGCACCTTAATAAATTGCGATACTATGGGTGTCATTGACAAAAACATATTGACACAATCATGCTCGCATAGTGTCCCACACCTTGGCCCGGTTTCAATCTGATCGCGGGTTATAGGCATTGACAAAAACATATTGACATAATCATGCTCGCATAGTGTACCACACCTTGGCCCGGTTTCAATCTGATCGCGGGTTATAGGCATTGACGAAAACATATTGACACTATCATGCTTGAATACATTAGTATTCCACACCTTGGGACACTATGCTATTTTTCCGATTGAGACAACACTAACAGCACTTACCGTGAATAAGATCTCCGTGAATGTGGGAACATTGCCTTTAAAAGCTACAATAGCTATAACCCGTGATCATATTGAATCCCTACCGTTATCTTCACTAAATAAATACAAATAATAATGACAACTTAAAGGATATTTTCACTGTTTTCACACTTACCTCTATTTTTTCCACTTACTCTGAAAGTTGTCTACGGAGCCAGAGAAGCTGTCATCCACAGCTTTGATTTGTTTAAATAGCCACTACTAACAATGGGAGTGATAGGGGCTTTGCTCACCATGTTCAACATTGCACGACAAAATCAACTCAAATACCTTCAAATCAGTGGTGCGAAGGTGAACGGCAAGGCACTGGAGTGACAAACCACCCTTGCTGTCTTTTCCTGGCTGGTTCCCTCTCTCCACTGGTATTCTCTCTGACCCTATTACTGGGGCTAAGTCACTGACTTCCCATGCCGTCCCTAGGAGGGGTCTAGCTTTTTTCACTATACTCGACGTCATCTTCCTGTCCGGTTTTGCACCCCTTGGGCTCGTGCGGTGGGGGAGATATTTTTGGGCAATACTCCGCCTTGTCTCAGGGTAGTAAGTCGGTGGTCTGTTTATATCCCTCTGGTGGTGTGGGGGCTTTGGCAAAGTGGGTGGGGTTATATCCTGCCTTGTTGGCCCTGTCCGGGGGTATCGTAGGACAGGGCCACAGTGTCCCCCCATCTCAGTCTCCAGTATCTATGCTGCAATAGTCTTTGTGCCGGGGGGCTAGGGTCAGTCTGTCCTATCTAGTGTAATTCTCCTGTCTTATCTGGTGTCCTGTGTGATCTTAAGTATGCTCCCTTTAATTCTCCAATCTCTCTTTGCTTTCTCCCCTCCCGGAGAACCTGAGCCCTAGGACCATGCCTCACAACTAACTGGCCTGGCGACTCCTGGCTGTCCCCGTCCCCAGTCCACCTGGTTGTGCTGCTGATCCAGTTTCTGCTGTTCTGCCTGGAACCCTGACCTGTTTAGCGAACCTGCTCTTTCAACCCTCTCGACCTGTCTCGACCTGTGAATGCTCGAGCATGAAAAGCCAACTGACATTTATTCCTGAGGTGCTGACCTGTTGCATCCTCTATAACCACTGTGATTAATATTTAACCCTGCTGGTAATCTATGAACGTTTTAACATCTTGAAGAACGATCTGGCCTTAACGGCCATGTATTCTTWTAATCTCCACCCGGTACAGTCAGAAGAGCACTGGCCACCCCTCAAAGCCTGGTTCTTCTCTATGTTTCTTCCTAGGTTCATGCTTTTACATCAGCATTGCTTGCTTTTGGGGGTTTAGGCTGGGTTTCTGTATATACACKTTTTGACATCTGCTGATGTTAAAAGGGCTTTATAAATATATTTGATTGATTGAAGTTACTTAGAGGTGATTTTGCAACAAATTCTGAACATAGTGAGCTTTCCCCTATCATTCCTTTTACTTTTTGGTTAGCAGTGGCTAAAGTTGATCAAGTTAGCAGTGGTTGAAATAAATCKGATGTCTCTCCTGGCCTATAAAGTACTTGCACGGTACTGTACGTGGAAAAATTGAGGCAGGTCCCAAAAAAAGTGAAGATATAATTTAAGTAGACCCAATAACATAAACCAATTGGAATTTGGATGTCGGTTGGATACAAATGTAAAGTATGCCATGCGCATGCTCATACTGTAYACATCACTATTGTTACCTCTTTATAAGTCCTCATGCAGGTTGGCTAACATTGTAACAGTTGTCTATTCAGCAGGATAACAAGTATGCAAACACAATGTTAGTGTTTGTATTCTGAGATTGCTGAATTTGGTGCTCATATTCGGAAATAAAATTTGTGTTGGCCACACGATCAGGGATGCACATTATCTTAAACCAAAAGGTACACCTCTTGATCCCAGAGGTCAATGTCACACTGTAGCAAGTGTATATTCAACAGGTTATCATTATATTTGACTGTGTTATGCCTTGGGCTGCCCTTTCCAACTTCCAACTCATCTATCAACATACATAAACATTTTTCTCTCTGACAATGGACTATCAAACTGTATCTTCCTTCAAAATACATATAAGTACTTATGTAACCCACAGTGCATCAGTGATTTGGCATTTGACACTGATTTCAATTGAAGTTCTAGGAGCAACACTTTTCCAGTCAGCAGACTCTTTGGCATCCAGTTCAATAGATTATTTTCCATGGACATCAGACCTATGAGTAAGAAGAGGACAGTAGATTATTATGATATGGATCATACTGTATGTGTACGCCATGAGTACGCCATGAGTACATTTCCAAGAAAGAAATGCCATTTAGCAGACACTTTTATCCAAAGCATACATACATTGTTTATGGGTTAATTGCCTTGCTCAGGAGTAGAACGACAGATTTTTAGCTTGGCAGCTCGGGGATTTGTCCAGCAACCATTCGTTACTGGCCCAACGCTCTAACCACTAGGCCCACTGTCCTGGTGTTCAAAGCACAATGCTCTACCAACTAAGCTACAGAGGCCCACATTACCAATGTGCTATAGAGCTTGTTACTAAAAATCTTTCTTGTCCTTACACACTTCTTGTACTGCAGACCTGGGTAAAATATATAATGTCAAATATTTTCAAATACATGGGAGTTTCATTTAATTTGGTTGAGTACAATGAAACCAACGCAACAGTAAAAGAAGTGCACCACGCAAACTAAATATTTCTGATTAACAGTATTCGACCTATGTATTTGACACAAGTCTGGTTTATTGGTTGTGCATTTTTCAGCTCTTGTTTTTGCTTGTTTAAGTTGACATTTTAGTCATTAGCAGACACTTTTATCCAGAGCAGCTTAGTTAGTGCATTTCTTAAAGGCCCAATGCAGCTGTTAATTTATCAATATCAAATAGTTTCTGGGTAGCAATTAAGTACCTTACTGTAATAGATTTCTGGGAGTCTGGGAGTGGTCTGAGTGGGGAGGGGAAAACTGAAAACTAGCTGTCACTGGCACAGAGGTTTGGGACTTTCTTTGTTATTGGTCAATTCATCAATTTACCGCATGGTGATGTCACCATGGAAAGCCGAAACTCCCGCCCATGCAAACCTGCTGATAATACGGTAATGTATAGATTGTATTTTCAACCAGCAACTTTCAGATACAGTGCGGGTAGTCTGTGCGGGTAGGCTAGTCTACATGATGAGATTATTATGTGTAAGAGCGAGAATATGTGTATTTGTCAAATGGCAGTCAAGCATCGATCATCATCTCACCAGAATAAGACATTCGATATATATTGTAAAGGAGCATCAAGATCAATGTGCACTTTCACCACCATGTGAAGTTCATCATCACTTATTATCTGTAGCCTAATAAACTGCATGGTTTACCGAGTCGTAGTGGGAGGACCACCCACTATATCATCGCGTGACTCCAAGTTTACTTCGATATAATGGTTATTATATCAATACATGTGCATAAAGGCCTTTCCACCACCATTTCTCGCATGATACATTTTACAGACCAAAAAATGCCCCAGGTCGAACAAACAAATGATCTGTCGGCATTTATAAAATTGTATCGAAACTGTTTCCATCACAGCTGTCGTGTTTTTTAAAATACGGTATCACTTTAGTCGCATAAAAAACGGTGGAGGGAAACATGGTTACTGTAAGCAAATATTTCCTCAATAAGTAGCAAAGTCAGTGCTTGTCCTGAGTAGTGGTATCGAACAGCTTAAGTTCTGGTATACAGATGAATATATATTTTTTACTGCATTAAATTAAAATGAGAAATGTCATGCATTATCATCATCTACAGGGAAATGAAATGATTTTGTGTCTGCCGATCTCTCACTGATTTTGTCTCAGGCGAGTGCAGCATGCCGTGCAGTAATGCTTGTACAAAATAAACTGCATCTGTATTCATAGAAGGATCTGGTAGTGGAGCCATCAAAAAAGTGCTGATAAGAGGAACTATCACTTACCAGGTAATACCATCACAAATAGCCACGCTCGTCCAGTCCTTTGGCTGTCACTGGGTTCCATTTTGCAGTGGGCTTATTGCTGTTATGGCCTGTTTTCGAGGAAAAAAATAAAACAATATAGATATAGATGAAGTCAATGCAAAAACACACATGGAATAAAAATAAAAAATAAATTTACAGAGCAAATTTTGGGCAGATGCCAGAATTTAAAATATTTGGATGCTTTAATATTTATGCTTTATTAGAGTTGTAATTTTACTGTTGAGACCACTTGTACAGTACGAGGAGAACATGTCGTTTTGGAACAGTGTACTGTACATGAATGTCCGTAGGTGTTTTTACAAGCCGCTGTGACTGTCCAAGCTTACCTGCATCAGGCCGGGTTTTGGGTGGGTCTAGCATGGAGTGTGTGTTTGCGGGGTGCAGGTGGTGGCTGGGGTGTTCTCGGGGCTCCGTCGGTGCTCGGGGCACAATAGCCGAGAGTAGGAGGGGTCGCTGGTGATGGTACTTAAGTCTGTACGTGTCCGTCATGCAATTGTCCACGCTGAAGTACGTGGTGAGGGAAACCCCTTGGGTTGCCGCTGACTCGGCTCCAGGTGGCCTGCAGATGGGCAGCCTCTCCTCACTTTCGCYCGACGACGGGTTGCTCCTCTCTGGGTCCGAGCCCGACTTGGAGCTGGCACCCGACGAGGGCCTCTGCAGAGGGCCATTGGATTCCGACCTCCGGTTGGGGCTGGGGGTATGTGAGGCCGGGGTGGGCCAGACGCTGGGCCGGGGGCTGGTCTGGGAGGGCTCCTGGAGTAGCCTGGGATGGAAGCAGTGGCGGCCAACATCCCCCTGGTGAGGGGAAGTTTGCTGGGCGGCTTTGGGGTGAGGCATTGGTGGCGTGGCGGGTTGATGTTGAGATGAGGGCTCTTGCAGTTCGATATGGGGGGGTTGGTGGAAGGCCAGGTGGTGGGGGGGACAGGGGCAGGGAGACTCGGACAGAAGGGGCTTGATGTTGCTGGAGCGGTAGGCACTGTCCTCTGGTTCCGAGAGATTCCCAGACAGGTTGTCGGAGCTGTTCCACTCCGAGCTGCTGGGTTTACCCAAGCGCCGCAGGGCGGGGCTATCGCCATGGTGACCACCTCTGTTGTTGTTACTCATCTCTGGTGATTCCATCATGTGACTGCTCCTGTTGTCTGAGGAGCTAGCATCCCTCTCTGGACCAGCTCCTTTCTTAGAACTACCGGGGCTGTATCTACATTTTCGTCTGTAGAATAGAACACAATATACTTTTTAAGTGCACAAAATATGGATGTACACATTGACAATTAACGACATTAAACATATCAACATAACATTACCTTGAACTTGGACTACTTTTCAGGAGATGTGGAACTTGATGGTCACAGTTCTTTCCCTGAGATGTCAGTTGATGTTTGTCTAGAAGAAAAATAGACAAAGCTGAAATTAACACACTCACTGCTTAGGATAAAATGAAAATGAAACCCCAAAATGATGCAATCACCAACATTTTATGGAGTTATTTATTTACATTATTTATAAAGTCTGGATAGTTTTTCCCCCACGATAAATCTTGATATTTTGTCCAGGAGGGAAAAGTAATACAACTTGGGGGTGATTCCATTGAATAAATTAAATCAACAGTTAATCAGGTCTGTTAATTCATGATTTATAAATTAGRAATAAGTATTTGACATTTTCATTTAAACCACCATTTTCTAGAGACACATAGAAACTAACACCTAATCGCAGAGAAGAGAAAAAAACTAACAGAGCAACACACAGGAGAGACATTAGAGCAAGAGAGAGAAAGAAAGAAAGAAAGAAAGAAAGAGAGAGAGGGATGGACAGGCAGGTAGACAGACAGACACAGACAGAGAGAAAGAGAGAAAAAGAGTAAGAGAAATAGGGAAGGGCCTATTTGTCTCACAGTRMCAGTGAGTTGGGAGAGTAAAAGCAGTTCTGTTTTTCTGATGCACGATGGCAGCACAGGGTTGATCTCCACTGCCATTGACCCTGCTGCTGGATCGACCAATCGGCAGACGGTCAGCACAGCAGGAGGCAGTATGCATGCTAAATTCATCCACTTTAAAAATAGAAGCGTCATTTTTCCCCCTTCCTTTTTCCCTTCCCTTTATGCAAGGATAAAAGCTGTGGGAGTCGGTTTGGCTCTAGATTCACACAGGTTGACTGTAGAAGGAAGCATTGCTATAAGCTAACATATTCAGGTGAAGGGATAAAACATGTTCAACTCTATGCTCTTGCATAAAACTATGAAAGAGTGCTTGCAGCCAACACTCGATCACATGAAAATTTAAAAAAGGGGCCAGCACTTGATTCAGTTGCAATCAAAGCTTTGAATAGCTTAGCTTTTATATATTTTACAGGGAACATATCCTACTGGAGCACACAGCGCTCTACACACAAGCTAACATATTAACAACAATGACTAAGGCGGAAACAGTCAAGTCCAGCTGTGGCATCTGAACAAGCATTTGGGGATTACTGTCAGATGAATGAATGTGAAGGGGCTTAATGGGTGAACAGGTTAAATCAACTTTTTGGCATTCTAGAGACCAAAAGTCAACCAGCGCACAATCCAAATTGACATTCTGTGTACGTTTATTCAGTGTTTAAATTTTTTTTTTTTTATGTGACTAAAATGTCTTCTTTAGCCTCTGAACACACATAGGATAAAACTTGACTAAAATGCCATACTCTGGCCCCTCAAATACACATAAGATACAATGGCATAGAATATCATATTTATCATCAAATACACATAGGATAAAATGTGAATAGAAGGTCATCTTTACCCTCAAACTCACATAGGACTTGTGCATCCTGTCAAAAGATGTAGCGAGCACAGAATCTACAAGTCTAGAATCTAGCTATCAAGGCAGACCGCAACAAACTCCCTCTAGGAAACAAAGTCAAGAGGGTCGAGCTTAGGCAAGGTTTAATAAGATCGACCTCTCAACATGGCAACAACAAATCATTGAGTCAGGATGTTACTGTATTTTTATATTTTGCCTACCCTCATTATCAGTGTGGAAAATAGTCAGAGACCTACAGTACTACACACGTCTGATAGATTTTGACGTGTCACTTACAGTACTGCTATTTACAGTAGCAACGGTAGGCCATTTGTTAGCTCGGCTCAAAATCTATTTCCACACTAGGTTTATTTAGCGTTTTCTTCTCGGATATCGTCATGTTTTTTAAATAGCTTGTGCAGATTAGAACGTAAGAGATTTGAAGGGCTTGATTTTGCATGACTCACCAGGGCTCTGCAGTCATGACAAAGGTCCTTTGCGTTTAGGGCCTATTGCCCCCATATTCAGTTGGCCATAATCTAGCACCATTAAGTCAGGGGATCAAAATGAACAGTCCCTTAATCTGCTTTTCCTTCTTTTTTAAAGCCTATGTTTCCCTGAAACGTTGGTATGGGGGAGGGGAAGATAATACTGGTATCTCTCTTTTCAAAACACTGAGGATTTTGTCTTTGCTCGGATGTACAGTATGTACCAGTGGGTGAGAACATAGTATTTGATACATGTCCTAGATTTTGCAGGTTTTCCTACTTACAAAGCATGTAGATGGTCTGTAATTTTATTCATAGGTACACTTCAACTGTGAGAAGACGGAATCGTAAAACAAAAATCCAGAAATCACATTGTATGATTCTTTAAATAATTAATTTGCATTTTATTGCATGACATAAGTAGTTGATCACCTACCAACCAGTAAGAAAATTCCGGCTCTTCACAGACCTGGATTGTTTTTCTCTTAAGAAGCCCTCCTGTTTCTCCATCATTACTGTTAGGCCTTAAACTGCAACACTGTTTTGAACTCGTTACCTGGTATAAAAGACACCTGTCCACACACAATCAAACAGATTTCCAACCTCTCCACATCCAAGACCAGAGAGCTGTGTAAGACATCAGGGATAAAATTGTAGACCAAATAGCACGAGAGCTAAGGGAATGGGCATACAGGGACAATAGCAAGCAGACTTGGTGAGAATGAAACAAAACTGTTGGCGCAATTATTAGGAAAATGGAAGAAGTTCATAGATGACGGTCAATCACACCTCTGGTCTGGGGCTCCATGGCAAGATTTCCACCCGTCGGGCATAACTCATCATATCATGAGGAGGTGAGGGATCATGCCAGAAACTACACGGCAGGACCTTGCGTCATAGACCTGAAAGAAGAGTCTAGGACCACAGCTTCAAAAGAAAAACGCAGTTGAAGTATACCACACTTACGCCGTCTATGGATTAAAATTTCCTCATCAGCGCACGCAAGGTCACCGCCTCGCTTAAGCCAGTGCATGTCCAGCCTGTCTGAAGTTTGCCATATACCATCTGGATGATCCAGAGGAGGAAATGTGTGAGAAAAGGTCATGTGGTCTGATGAGACAAAAATAGAGCTTTTTGGTCTAACTCCACTCGCCGTGTTTGCGAGGAAGAAGAAGTCTGAGTGACAACCCAAGAACACCATCCCAAACCCGTGAACATGGAGAGTGGAAACATCATTCTTTGGGATGCTTTTCTGCAAAAGGGACAGGACGACTGGCACCGTATTGAGGGGAGATGATGGGGCCATGTATCGCAAGAGAATCTTGGCCAACAAAGACCTTCTTCCCTCAGTAAGAGCAATTGAATTGATGGTCGTGGCTGGTCTTCCAGCCATGAGACAACGACAACGAGCCACACAGCGGTCATGGCAACTAAGGAGTGGCTCCGCTAAGAAAGCATCTCAAGGTCCTGGAGTGCCTAGCCAGTCTCCAGACCTGAACCCAATAGAAATATGACTTGGTTGAGGGAGCTGAAAGTCCGTATTCCCAGCGAACCGCCCGAAACCTGAAGGATCTGAGAGAACGAACATGTCGGTGATGAGGAGGGAGTGGCCAGGGGCACCTTTGCAATCCCTGCTTTAAGCGAGTGTGTGGCCAATACTTTGTCCATAAGACCTTATCGAGGGAGACGAGTTGGGTTGGTTGTGGATGATCTCGGTAAGGTGCATAATCGGAATAAGGTTTCGTGTACGACAAAAATAGTTGAAGTTCTGTTTTCGTGATGGTACTTCAATGATACTCGTATGTCATCGCAATTTGAGAAAATGCAAAGTTAATTACTTGATAAAGAGTGCGGTTGTTTGGTCGTGGTGTCTTGTCTGGTGAGTCTTGGGACTTGGAAAACATACAATGTGAATATCTCAACTGTATTATTCTCGTTGTAGATTTCCACGGTCCTTATACATAGTAATTGAAGAATGATAACCTATGATTTATAGACATCATATTCATTACAGGTATATCCATCTAGGCGGATGCATAATAATATAAAGTAAAGAGGAAAAACCTGCAAAAACATCGGCAAGTAGATATCAACTCCAACTACTTTTTCTCCCTCAAACAATTATCATATTACAAAAAGTCATCCCATGTACTATAATACCATAACGAGTCTTCCTTGCAGCATATTAGTGGAATCTAAGGCGGATTGATTGCACGGGAAAATAAATGATAGTTGATGGAAAATTAAAGATATAAAACGATTTAACTCAC
>NW_019942755.1:315190-329810 GCF_002910315.2 Salvelinus sp. IW2-2015 | reverse complement strand
TAGCAAGCACCACTAGCCAAGTGGCGCGAAGCTCTCCATCGTCAACAAACACAGACAACGCAACACGCCTAACGTCCCGGCCAAATTTCAATAGTCTAATAAAACTATATTGAAAAAACATACTTTACGATGATATTGTCACATGTATCAAATAAAATCAAAGCCGGAGATAGTAGTCGTCTATAACGACAGCTTTTCAGGAGGCAATTCCAGGTCCATCCTCGCACTTTCCAGAAAACAGGAAATGGGTGACACGTCATTCCAAGAGGATTTATTCCACCTCAGACCAAGATAAAAAACATCATTTCAGCCTGCGACTGGAACGAATTGCAAAAATCTCTGAAGTTGGAGACTTTTATCTCCCTCAACAACTTTAAAAATCTGCTATCCGAGCAGCTAACCGATCGCTGCAGCTGTACATAGTCCATCTGTAAACTACCCACCCAATTTACCTACCTCACCCCCCATACTGCTTTTATTTATTTACTTTTCTGCTTTTGCACACCAGTATCTCTTCTTGCACATGATCATCTGATGATTTATCACTCCAGTGTTAATCTGCTAAATTGTAATTATTCGATTTATTGCCTACCTCATGCCTTTTGCACACATTGTATATAGATTCTCTTTTTTTCTACCATGTTATTGACTTGTTTATTGTTTACTCCATGTGTAACTCTGTGTTGTCTGTTCACACTGCTATGCTTTATCTTGGCCAGGTCGCAGTTGCAAATGAGAACTTGTTCTCAACTAGCCTACCTGGTTAAATAAAGGTGAAATAAAATAAATAAAAATTAAAATAAAATGTATTCTCTCACTGCCTCTTAACATTAACATCTAGGGGAAGGTGTATGACGTGCATGTATACTAATACGTATCATGCCCATTTATAGGCAGGCCCTAGAACAGAGCATCGTTTTCAGACTTTCCACTTCCTGGTCAGGAAGTTTGTGCCAAATTAGTTCTGTTTTACTCACAGATATAATTCAAACGGTTTTAGAAACTAGAGAGTGTTTTCTATCCAATAGTAATAATAATATGCATATTGTACGAGCAAGAATTGAGTACGAGGCCGTTTAAATTGGGCACAATTTTCCCCCAAAGTGAAAACAGCGCCCTTTGTCCTCAACAGGTTAAAGTATTCAGACCCTTTGCTATGAGACTCGAAATTGAGCTCAGGTGCATCTTGTTTCCATTGGTAATCCTTGATATGTTACTACAACTTGATTGGAGTCCACCTGTGGTAAATGCAATTGATTGAAGATGATTTGGAAAGGCACACACCTGTCTATATAAGGTCCCACAGTTGACAGCACATGTCAGAACAAAACCAACCCATGTGGTTAAAGGAATTGTCCGTAGAACTCTGAGACAGGATTGTGTCGAGACACAGACCTGGGGAAGGGTACCAAAACATGTCTACAGCGTTGAAGGTCCCCAAGAACACAGTGGCCTCCATTATTCTTAAATGTAAGAAGTTTGGAACCACCAAGACTCTTCCTAGAGCTAATCGCCTAGCCAAACTGAGCAATCTGGGGAGAAGGGCCTTTGTCAGGGAGGTGACCAAGAACCCGATGGTCACTCTGACAGAGCGCCAGAGGTTCTCTGTGGAGATGGGAGAACCTTCCAGAAGGACAACCTTCACTGCAGCACTCCACCAATCAGGYCTTTTTRGKWGAGTTACCCAACGGAAGTCACTCCTTAGTAAAAGGCACATGACATCCCGCTTTGAGTTTGCCAAAAGGCCAAGCGTCATGTAGTTACTTCTCAAACCCACAACAGTGGGGTCAGGAAGTTGATTTAGTTACTTCTTAAACCCACAACAGTGGGGTCGGGAAGTTGATTTAGTTACTTCTTAAACCCACAACAACAGGGTCAGAAAGTTGATGTAGTTACTCACTTAAACTCTGCAGGCCTGGCCTCTCTCACTCTACACGCCCACCAGTTTAACAGTAGAGGAGAGAGATGCAGAGACTGGGTGAGACCTTGTCTTTCACCGCTACAGCAAGGCGATGAGAGGAAGAGTGGGTTGTTATATACATGTAAAATGAACACACACACATACACTGGTTCACACACACAGACCCTACGGAGTTGCAGTGTTAAACGGCCCTCTRGCCCTGCTCTCTGYATCCATTGAGTGTGTGTCAGCCCTGGTCCCGAAAACATGTTGTTTTCCATYCTGTCTGGCTGTGTTTTTCATATGGACCTGGCTTCTGTCAAGCCATTAAACTGCTGTGTAGATCTCTGTAAAGTCCTTATGTGATTATTACAGAGTTCAGGGGCTCAGATGGAGAAGAGACGGGATAGGGGGAAGTGTGTGTGTTGATGTAGCGGGAAGTGTGTAGAGAGAGAGAGAGAGAGAGAGAGAGAGAGAGAGAGAGAGAGAGAGAGGACCTCGCTGGAACAGTAATGCTTTTGACGTCTGTGTTTTTTAGCAGAAAGTCTTAGCAGAATCTTTGACAGAGTTTTTATTCCATTTGGTGGAGATTATTTAAACGTTCTTGATTGTTGACCTTTGGAAAATGAACAATGTGTTTTAGCTCATTGCTTTAGTAAGATACTGCTATTAGTAAGCCTGAAGCTACGCACACAAGCACACACACACACATACACACACACATTTAAAATTGCACTCACTTACACATGCACTCACCCTCAGGAACTAATGGAGCGAAAGATAGCCCCCTGACCATATCAATTGTAAGGGAATATTACCATTAATTCAAATTTATTCCAACAGGTAGGGAGCAGTAGCCTTGATTACTGAGAGCATGAGGAGAGCAGTCATGGTTACCTGGCYTGAAATCACATTGGAAACTGCCCTGAGCGACACACTTAATCAAATCACCCACCTGCAATTCAGACCAGAGAAACGCACTTAAGATCACACATTAATGCTAATGTATACAACACATATATAGCAGTCTCTGAGTCCCCTAACTAGCCATGGCATTAACACGATGCAGGCCAGATCGCATCCAGACGGGAACATCAGTTCCCCTGCCAAACTGGGTAAATCTAAATTAGCCAGGTGACTATAGAGTACATGTGTATAGCTGTGTTGTTTTTCCACACAAATCACGTTAGTGGGTTTAAATTCTGGCATATAAAACTGAGCGGACCCAATTTGCTCTGACTAGCGCTGTCACCTGGCCAGACACACCTGCCTAAGCCAGTTAAGATTCTCGTCAGGAGGTATGGAATCCGACAGGGCAGAATTCTTCATAATGAGAATGTTTTCTGAACGCTACTATTTCCCCCCAATGACAGCGTTCGTTCGCTCGTTCCCTGTCTTGGTGGGCAATGTTGTTCAAGGATGGCAAAACTAACTGCCAGTGGGAATTGTTGTAATAACGCAGTGGCGAGGCCTCAGGCGCACACACACACACACACACACACACACACACACACACACACCCTTAACAGGATCTGACAGTGGGGTTAGGAGTAGCCGTTACAGTTTGTCTGAAAAATGTATGTGTTATTTAGGAAAATGCGATGGGTGCTTAAGCTACGAAGGGGAGAAAATGAGCATGGAACAAGATCTGTTTCCATGACGAACGGACCTGAGGTTTATGACTCTGGACAGTAGGGTTACTACGACGATGCCAGCCCACATCTCGTCTCATTAGGAAAGTCCTGGTTTACTGGAAGAAGCATTTCTAATGCATCTTCTGCCCATTTCCCTTCACCTTTCTCTTTCCCTCCCTCTCTCTCTCTCCATCTCACTCGTTCTCCTCTCTCTCTCTCCCTCCATCCCCATCTTCTTTCTATCCCCATCTCTCTCTTTCTCACTCGCTTCTCCTTCTCAATCTTGGTTATAAKTTCCTGCTCTCTCAGGACCGGGGATAGAGAAGAAGAGTCTTTATGCTGCTCACATGTAAAGCCAGGCTCCCCGCTCGAGTTCCCAGGCAATCCCCTGATCGCCGCTCCTTAGCTGGCCTGCTGAATGTCATTACTGCCTCCTCAGTGGCTCTGGCCAAGTCGCGCTGGGGACCTCCAACAACACAGGGCGAAATCTCATTACCGCAAAAGGCACACATCCTAAATAAAATGGAATGTCCAGTTTCACACCATTTTCATTATATAGCATATCCCCCCAGTGTCTCTTCAGCAGTGAGAGGCCGTACTGTGGCAAGATGCATGCTGTTCTACTTGCCTGTCCTATTATCAGGGTTTARAGGGTCCATCTTTCATGTTTTCTAGTGGAATATATTTAGTCACTGTAAACTATTAGGTTAACATTTGTTCTATACATTTTTGACAGAATGTCATTAACTGTTTTGTCGATGTGATGTATTGGAATTGGAATTGGAATTTCTCGGCTGGTGTTATCAATTTTCCCCTTCGGGGATCAATGAGGTATCGTATTGTACCATTTTGCATCATATTGTATCATATTGTATTGTACATAGCTGCACTCTTTGGGCTTGATGTAGTCGACCTTTCTTGATGTTACCTGCTGCTATTTTGTTGCACTCTTCACCATTCACCATGTAACCATACAGACATTCTACGACATCCTTATTAACTAATCAATGACTTGTGGCCTCATTTATAAAACTGATTCATGATCAATGTTGATCTTAAGTATGATTTACGCAGAAAACCACATATAAGTAGTTATTTAAAAAACCTTACTTTGACGTGGAAATTATCTTATCTCTAYGCAAAGTCTTTGCCGTAAGTGATTTTCCTGCTGGTAATGTAGGGGTATTGCAGTTTGGGACGCAATATGCGTCCAAGCCTGTTGTGAACTTTGTATTAGCTTTATGAACAATTTGTTAAGAATTATCAATTAAAGGTGTGAGGAATTCTTTGCCGAAAAGCAAGGTGTTTTGAATTAAAAACAGGATGCGATGTTCTATAAATAGTGTGTCAAATTAGAATAGAGTAACCATGGCTGTTCTTGTGTTATTTGAAGACATTGATAACCATGCTTTTAGAAGGGAAAGAGTTTTCAGAGACCGGAATTACTTTTTTTGCGCATGATGATCCATGGCTTATAAATCGCTATCATCTCCCAAAAAATGTTCTGTTATATTTGTGCGCTGATTTAGCCCCTAATCTGGAAAGGAAGACGTGCTGCAATCATGCCATTCCCGTATCTGTCCAAGTACTGTCCACTCTGGGATTCCTCGCTACTGGGACRTTCCAGAGGGAAATGGGTGACAGGTCGGGTATATCACAGCCATCATTCAGCCGCATCCTGCCACAAGTGATTGAGGCGATTCTACACGTATTGTCCAAGAGATACATTAGTTTCCCATCTACAGCCAATGAACAGGCGTCAAAGCCGAGTTTGTCCGCTCATTTAATTTCCCTGGGGTCATAGGTGCAGTTGACTGCACGCATATTGCCAAACGCGCACCATCTGTAGATGAACATGTATATGTTAACACGAAGAATTTCCGTTCATTGAATGTTCAGATCATCTACGATGCCCGTATGCAAGTACTCAATGTATGCTCCAAGTGGCCAGGGTCTACGCACGACTCATTCATTCTGCGCCACAGCAGAGTAGGCCTGCGTCTAGAAGCTGGTGAGAGTGGAGATGGGTAGCTTCTCTGAGTTCTTTTTTATTCCAGTGTATTTTAGCCTATTAACCGTGCAAAATAATGTAACAAAACGGTTTTAACCTATTAGGTGACCATTAGGTTATCCACTGAAAATGTGGTTTCTTACTCCATTTGCCGATCCCTGAACAGCAGAGGAAACGCGCTACAATTTGGCGCATGGCAGAACAAGGGCGGTTGTGGAGCGCACCATCGGACTGCTGAGGAGCAGGTGGCGTTGCCTTGATGCATCAGGTGGAAAACTCCTCTACAAGCCAGAGAAGGTCACTTTAAAATACAAAACTTAAAATTTGTTTTAAAATGGGTCAACTTAAAGCAACATATTATTGTTTGTACACCAAAAGGTTCTGGCCAAATAGCTGAAAACAGTTTTTAATTTGGCTCTATGGTTACTGAGATGTCCCCTTGAAGCTTGTTCATTATGTAGCAATGCTAGTGTAAATGAATGAAATTTTTTATTTGACCTTTATTTAACTAGGCAAGTCAGTTMAGAACAAAWTCTTATTTTCAATGAAGGCCTAGGAACAGTGGGTTAACTGCTTTGTTTAGGGGCAGAACGACAGATTTGTCAGCTCAGGGATTTGAACTTGCAACCTTRTGGTTACTAGCCCAACACTCTAACCACGAGGCTACCCTGCCACCCCGGAATCACTCCTATAATTTCCTATCATAGTGCAACTTTGTTTGACAAGAACATTGGAGTGTGCAATTTCAAACCTAAATATAAAATGTTGGCCTGTTTTAAGAACCTCCCCAATCAAAGGTGACACGTATAATACTGGCATGTGGTCTGCTCCACAACATAGCACTGAGGTATGTTATTKAAATGGATGTGGAGATTAGAATGGACTGCCAAGAGCCTCCTAACCCACCACCCAATGGAGCACCTGCCCCGGCTGATGCAGTGAGAAGGAGGCGGCAGCTCATACAGAGATTGGTGGTAAGAAACAGAATGACAGATAATATACAAAGCATTTGTTTTTTATTCATGTTGTGGAAAACGTTCAACAATTGCGTTTTGTAAATGATTCAAAACCCTGCCTATTGTTCTGAGTTCAGTCACAATCTGCCCAACCAATATGTTCAACTCGTTCTGGGTTTGCAGGACTGAGGCGGTCAACACGCAAACTGTAGACGTGGACGCAAAYGTGGATGGACCCTCGACACCTGTGGACAAACCTAACCCCTCACTCCTGGCACCTGCTGATTTGGGAGCCTCACGCACTTTATCCCTGGGTGGAGGGTGCACGGGCTGTAACACAGCTTCCCTTGGTGGAGGGGGCACCCTCACCTGGCGCACGGGCTGCAACGCAGCTTCCCCCATTTCTACGTGAATWATAAAATACATCAGTGCATGTCTTGTATATGAAGTTACTGACAACCAAATTTYACATTCTCTTAATTACTTACCGTGATGCAGTGATGCAGTCGTAGGGGTTTCGTGCGACTGACTTCACAGTTTCCCGAAGTTACTGCTAAACAATGTAAAAGTTGGGATTAAACCATATGAAAAAATATATATAAAGCAAAAAAGCCAAATAGAAGAAACTCACMATTTTTTAAACATCCACTGTCGCCATCGGAGCATGTGCCAGTGTATGCGCTTTCCCCGATGATTGCCCCGATGCGTTGGTCCATTTGGGAGAGCTCCGGCATGCCAGGCCCCCCTCCCGTTACCTTAGTGCTACGGTTATGTATGGATATTCTTTTTTCCCTTGCAGTTTAAAGGTCAGACCATTTCTTATTCACATCAGCCACAGTTCTGTCTTGCTGTCCCACCTCGTTCACTGCAGCGGCGACACACTCCCAAGCTACCTGTTTGACTTTGTTTGTCAACCCCCTATTTAGTCCACCGAATAATACGTGTTGCCTGTCTTCAATCTCCTCTACCATCACCGTGATCTCGTCTTCCAAAAAGTTTGCTTTTCTCTTTTGGTCCATGGCTATTCCTGATTAAACCCKCATTTGTGCTAGCATTCTATAAGGSGAAATCGCTGATTGTAAGGCACGTTCAAGTGCCGTCAATTTTAAGTTAATTAGAGATTTATAGATCACAGGTGCGTAAATTACAAATGGGCTTCTTAGAACCTGCGTAAGCTAGGATTTCTTATGCTCAGCATCTTTTATGAATCCAACGTAAGCACACCGTCGGAAATGATCTCACGACTACGTTCAAGTATAAATCTAAGAACATTTTTATGAATGAGGCCCCAGGTATGTACTGTTCCCTCATCAATATTATATTTATAGCTGTCCATAAATTATCTTGTACTTGTTCCTTTTCAACAGCTGGACACTAATTGAAGTCATTTTKGACCCAGCAACCCAACAGCCATRTTTTTGACCTGTAGTTTTAAATGTKTCACTGGTCCATATCCCTAATAATAACACTGTTCTGTGTCTCTGTGTAGGAAACTCTGTGTAGGTCCATAGCAACCATTCATAGGGGACCCATTCAGCCACGTGTACGATTTGTGGCGTCCCACTCTCCATGTAATAAATGGGGCGGAATGTTTTGTTTGGAATGGTGTCCAGCTATCTGAATGTTTGTTCAGAATGGTGTCCAGCTATCTGAGATGTTTGTTCAGAATGGTGTCCAGCTATCTGAATGTTTGTTCGGAATGGTGTCCAGCTATCTGAATGTTTGTTCAGAATGGTGTCCAGCTATCTGAATGTTTGTTCAGAATGGTGTCCAGCTATCTGAATGTTTGTTCAGAATGGTGTCCAAGCTATCTGAATGTTTTGTTCAGAATGGTGTCCAGCTATCTGAATGTTTGTTCAGAATGGTGTCCAGCTATCTGGAAATGTTGTTTCAGAATGGTGTCCAGCTATCTGAATGTTTGTTCAGAATGGTGTCCAGCTATGCTAATGTTTGTTCAGAATGGGTCTCAGCTATCGGAATGTTTGTTCAGAATGGTGTCCGCTATTCGGTAATGTTCGAATCACAGATGAATGGTTCTAATCTGTGTCCCCAGGACATTTTACTCCACTGATGCTTACTGAGGCTGATCAAGATTAGGAGTGGAGCGGACAGAGGGMGGGAGGGAGGAAGGGATCTAAGAGGAGGAGTAGCCATGCTGAGATTAGAAAGATGATGAGAGGAGGGGGGGAATTAGTGAATTGTGAAAAGTGTG
The DNA here is from genome assembly GCF_002910315.2 of Salvelinus sp. IW2-2015. NCBI lineage: Eukaryota > Metazoa > Chordata > Actinopteri > Salmoniformes > Salmonidae > Salvelinus > Salvelinus sp. IW2-2015. Next base: position 321,097 of record NW_019942755.1, on the reverse strand, counting down.
GAAGAGCGGGAGAAGGAGAGCAAACGTGAGGAGAGGAAAGAGATAGAGGAGAGAGATAACATATGGGAGAGCAACGATTGAGAAGGGGTTGGAGGAGAAATGCGGGAGACAAAAAGCTAGCAACATATCGAGAACCAATGAAAGAATGGAGGAGGAGAGCAAATTTTGAGAGAAGGCTAGAGAGACAGTGGGAAGAGCAAACATTTTGATGGAAGAATGGATGGAGGGAGGAAGGAAGGAGGAGGAGGTCAGCAAACACATTTCAGCATAATAGTCCGCTGTGATCCACAGCAATGGAGATGTTTGAACTAAATGTTATCATGTCTCGTTGTCAAATAGACAGACCAGAAATGTATTAATACAGACACTAYGGTATACAATATGTCTTCAAATATGACCCTGGACAAAGGAGGTTGGGGTATATGACATTACAACAGAATAATATATGTATCCGGATACTGATTCCAATTCTGTTTCCAATGTCAATCAGTGTCAGGAGACGTTCATGCTCATTGCTCACCGATTGTACACCTCACAGAAAATTCACCAACTGTACTGTCATTGGCTTATGAAAGCTCTTCGACAGTCACATTGAACGAATAATAGTTAGCAACCTTCTGCTTAATGGCTGTTTGGTCAGAAATGTCTATGCATCATGGTTTGTTGACTTTGCACAATGCTTTTGTTGCACTTTGCATTCTCTTTATTCATGTATTAGCTATGTTAATCAAGGGGGAGAATGATATGCATTTCCACAATCAGAAAGGATAAGTACCATCGACAATATCGGAAGAGGAAAAGGGAGGTGGATTATGAAATGAATCGTGGTTGGCTAATGAGCATTGAGATAATAAGGCCCATTGAAATGGCCACTCTCAGCATGGGGGCGCTGCAAGGCTGGTTTTCTCCCCTCTGCACCAATGACTGCACCTCCAACCATCCGTCTGTCAAACTACTCAAGTTTGCTGATGACACCACCCTGGTCCATGTGCCGTGGAGATGGTGACCGCCTGGTGGACTGGTGCAGTCACAACAACCTGGAGCTCAACACAGTCAAAACCGTGGAGATGGTGACCGCCTGGTGGACTGCTGCAGTCCACAAACCTGAGCTCAACAGTCAAAACCGTGGAGATGGTGACCGCCTGGTGGACTGGTGCAGTCACAACACTGGAGCTCAACACAGCTCAAAACCGTGGAGATGGTGACCGCCTGGTGGACTGGTGCAGTCACAACAACCTGGACTCAACACAGTCAAAACCGTGGAGATGGTGACCGCCTGGTGGACTGGTGCAGTCACAACACCCTGGAGCTCAACGTGCAAACCGTGGAGATGGTGACCGCCTGGTGAACTGGTGCAGTCACAACAACCTGGAGCTACACACAGTCAAAACCGTGGAGATGGTGACCGCCTGGTGGACTGGTGCAGTCACAACAACCTGGAGCTCAACACAGTCAAAACCGTGGAGATGGTGGTTGACTACAGTAATGACCCCACCATCTCTATCCTTCGAGATTGATGGCTCACTGTCAGCACAGCTGAATCTTTTATATTCCTGGGGACCATCATCTACCGTAACCTCAAGCGGGGGACAACATCACAGTGGGAGGACAACATCAGTGGAGGACACATCACAGTGGGAGACAACATCACAGTGGGAGGACAACATCACAGTGGGAGGACACCATCACAGTGGGAGGACAACATCACAGCGGGAGGACAACATCACAGCGGAGACAATCACAGGGGAGGACAACATCACCTGGGAGGACAACATCCGTGGAGGACACATCACAGTGGAGGACACCATCACAGTGGGAGGACAACATCACCGTGGAGGACAACATCACAGCGGAGGACAACATCACAGCGGGAGGACAACACAAGCGGGAGGCAACATCACAGTGGGAGGACAACATCACAGTGGGAGGACAACATCACAGGGGAGACACATCCAGTGGGAGGCAACATCACAGCGGGAGGACAACTCACAGCGGGAGGACAACATCACCGTGGGAGGCAACATCACAGTGGGAGGACAACATCACAGTGGAGGACAACATCACAGTGGGAGGAACAATACAGTGGGAGGACAACATCACCGTGGGAGACAACATCACAGCGGGAGGACAACATCACAGCGGGGAGGACAACATCACAGCGGGAGACAACATCACAGGGGAGGACAACATCACAGCGGAGAAACATCACAGCGGAGGCAACATAACGTGGAGGACAACATCACGTGGAGGACAACATCACAGTGGGAGGAACAAACACCGTGGAGGAAACATACAGTGGGGCAACATCACGTGGGGGACAACATCACAGTGGGAGGACACATCACTGTGGAGGACAACATCACCGTGGTGACCAAAAAGTCTCGCGAGGATGCACTATCTGCGCCAGCAGAGGAAACTCAAACTCTCTTGGTCAATTCTGGGTCGGTTCTACATGCCCATCATTAAATCCATCCTCACCTCTTCTATCACCGTCTGGTTTGGGTCTTCGTCTGCCCACTGCAAGGACAAACTGCAGCGCATCGTCCGGCCTGTGGAGAATGGCATCGATTTTCACCTGCCCTCCAATAAGGACCCTTACGCCTCCAGGACAAGGAAACGTGCAAGTAAGATCATCGCCGACCCTGCCCACTCCGTCTGGACACTTGATATTTCAAAGACTCCGGTCTGGCAGACGGTTTAGGTGAATTGTGATCAAAACCGCCCACCACTTGATTAGTTTCTCCCCTCCCCCCACCATGCTGTGTTCCTCATCAACTGGCCAAAGGGCTTGTAGGGATTGAGTGGCCCTCATCAACCGGCCAACAGGCTCCTAGGAATTGAGTGGCCTTTATCAAACAGCCAATGGGCTCATAGGAATTGAGTGGCCCTCAACAACCGGCCAACGGGCTCATAGGAATTGAGTGGCGCTTATCAACCGGCCAATGGGCTCATATGAATTGAGTGGCCCTCATAAACCGGCCAACGGGCTCATAGGAATTGAGTGGCCCTCATCAACCGGCCAATGTGCTTGTAGGGATTGAGTGGCCCTCATCAACCGGCCAATGGGCTTGTAGGGATTGAGTGGCCCTCATCAACCGACCAATGGGCTTGTAGGGATTGAGTGGCCCTCATCAACCGGCCAATGGGTTTGTAGGGATGGAGTGGCCCTCATCAACCGGCCAATGGGTTTGTAGGGATGGAGTGGCCCTCATCAACCGRTCAATGGGATCGTAAGGTTTGAGTGACTTTGCATTACTGCACCTTGTCATCAATGACCTCAACATTCTAATCTACACTGTACTGCATTTTCAATATGTACCTCAGCACAACACTGTATATGTACTGAATATAGACACGCACTCTACACACACGTACACATGGATGTTGTATTTCTTAGGTAGTCTGTTGGGTTGGAGCGTTGGGCCAGTAACCAAAAGGTTGCAGAATCGAATCCCCGAGCTGACAAGGTAAAAATATGTTGTTCTGCCTCTGCGCAAGGCAGTTAACCCACTGTTCCCWGGGTGCCGTGGACTTCGATTAAGGATGTCCTCTGCACCTCTCAGATCCAGAGCTGTTGGGTTAAATGTAGAAGACACATTTCAGTTGAATGTATTGTACAACTGACTAGGAATCCTCCTTTCACTTTCCCTAAATATGTGATGGTGGAGTAGTGGCCTAAGGGAACACACTGAATATATTGGGTAAAGTGTTATGAAATGTAATATCTTAAAACTGTATATGGGACCGACCGGCTCAAATTTGTCTTATGTAGCAGAATTTGAATTTGTGTTTTTTACATTGGATAAAAGTAGAGACTCAGAGGTACAAAATGGTACAATGCATTTTTGCGGAACAATGGGAAATTAATTCTGCTTTGAAAGTTGACAAACTTATAAACTCACTTTTTGAGAAAATGGCCTTTGAATGTTTTGGTACCTAGTGGAGAGCTCTACTTTGTCTACACCTATTCAACATTGTTCACACCCTCTTAAGTCAGCCCCACCCATCTCTTTAAGGATTCACATGTGAGGTCATGTGCAAAACAGTGAGTAGTGTAGTAAAGATTAAGACTAAACGTGGTAAAAGTAGTAGCAACATTAAGGAAAAAATCCAGGTAAACAGAAAGTGTCCAGATAAAAATATTTTATAAATATTAGATGACGCTTACCCAGACACACTTGTCTAAATTGATGGGTCATGTGAAAGAAATGCTATTTCCCCCTAGCCACATCCAGCTAAGTGGATGGGTCTCTACAGTAGGTGTAAACGGTACAGCCAAATGGTTACTTGCATAGTAGCAATATCAGAAATATATAGTGTCAACATAAATAAAATAATATATAGTATGTACAAGAACAAAATCAATAACAATATCAGAAATAGATGAGGTAGTTATATGCATACAATCAGAGGTAAAGTGGCAGAGCAGCGGGTTAAAAAATACATTAATAGTAGCAGCAATGTATTACGTGTGTCAGGAGATAATTATTTGAATAGAAGGACTGCAAATAGTGCTGATGACTGGTCCGTCCGAACCACGCATGAACAAGGGAATCTATATTCGGAGAGCCTGTTTCTGTTCTGCCCTTGACTTTGGTGCAGGGCATGTGATGTCCATAGCCTCTTTGTTGCAAAACTCCCTGATCTTCTCAAAAAGATAAGTTTGTCTAGTTGTGTCCAGTACAGGTGGTGCTTGTACAGGCCCATTGGTGCTGCTTGACCCATTGTTGTGTCAAGTCACTCTGGTTCACACTGACCGTGTGCAATGCCATAAGAATTATCTTTAGCTTTAGCCCCCACCCAAACTCTGACCATTTCACTGTCTTAGCAGAGCTGGTTAGGCTGTTTTCATGTTATCCAGCGCGTTGGTGACTGTAACTGTGCTCCTGGCAACAATTTAATTACTTTTTTTCCCTACACCGACTGGCCATATTCAACCGGTGTTGCGCTTTCGTAAATTCAACTGTTATTCTGGCTCTGAGTGCTCTGAAACAGTTGTTGCAGTGAAGTTCTATTGAAATGGATGCTTGCATAGTGGAGTATTTTGTTGTTTTAATACGCAATATATTTTTTTTAAAAGCTTGTGTTAGACAGGATTATCTATTGACCAGGTCAAATAAACAGAAGCGTGCAGTATGGCAGACCAAGACAGGATTATCTATTGACCAGGTCAAATAAACAGAAATATATGGGCATTCTGACCGACACCATTCTATACTGCCAGTCTGATCGGACACCATTCTATACTGCAGTCTGACCAACACATTCTATACTGCAGTCTGACGACCCATTCTATACTGCAGTCTGACGCACACCATTCTATACTGCAGTCTGACCAACACCATTCTATACTGCATTCTGACCGACACCATTCTATACTGCAGTCTGACCGACACCATTCTATACTGCAGTCTGACAGACACCATTCTATTGCAGTCTGACCACACATTCTATACTGCATTCTGACCGACACCATTCTATACTGCAGTCTGACGACCACCATTCTATACTGCAGTCTGACCGACACCCTTCTATACTGCAGTCTGACCGACACCAATTCTTATAACTGCAGTCTGACTCGACACATTATATCTGCAGTCTGACGACACCATTCTATACTGCAGTCTGATCGACACCATTATATACTGCAGTCTGAAGACACCATTCTATACTGCAGTCTGACCAACACCATTCTATACTGCATTCTGACCGACACCATTCTATATGCAGTCTGATCGGACACACATCTATACTGCATTCTGACCGACACCATTCTATACTGCATTCTGACCGGACACCATTCTATAACTGCAGTCTGACCGACACCATTCTATACTGCAGTCTGACCGCACACCATTCTATACTGCAGTCTGACCGTCACCATTGTGTATATGTTCATTGTGTGAT
>NW_019942755.1:305391-313185 GCF_002910315.2 Salvelinus sp. IW2-2015 | reverse complement strand
GCAGAACGCGGGTCCGCCGTATGGCAGACCAATCAAACTCATCTCTCGCATGTCCAGCCCACTCATTATCTCAGCCAGTCATGGCTAGCGGGAAGGTTGCTGCCTATTTCTGTGGCTTAACCAGATGCAACAAGTTTGTTATTAAGGCACGTGAAAGTTCACATGTTTCAGAAGTTATTTCTTGTAACGGCTGTCGTCCTCTCTTCTTCTGACGAGGAGAAGCGAGAAGGATCGGAGGACCAATATGCAGCGTGGAAGTGTCCATAATTTTTATTAAAGACATAAACTGAACACTACAAAATACAAAAACAATAAATGTGAAACGAACGAAAACCGAAACAGTACCATGTGGCAACAAACACTAACACGGAAACAAACACCCAAACCAAAAGTGAAACCCAGCTCACCTAAGTATGATTTCTCAATCAGGGCAACGATTGACAGCTGCCTCTGATTGAGAACCATACCAGCCGAACCCAAAACCCCGACTGCCCACCCCAACTCACGCCCTGACCATACTAAATAAAGACAAAACAAAGGAAAATAAAGGTCAGAACGTGACATTTCTGCCCAAAAACAATTTTGATTATTTTTTTAAGTTTACGTTCAAAACAGCTCTCCTGTGATGTAGTGACCCACGACATACGCCTAATTTCCTGAAACGGGTCACATATACTGTCTATATGTTGCTGACCAGGGAGAGTAGCTGCTGCCTTGGTAGGACTAATGGGGATCCAGAATAAATCCAAATACAGTTGAAGTCGGAAGTTGTTTTTTCAACCAATCAACAATTTTTGTAAAACTATAGTTTTGGCAAGTCTGTTAGGACATTCTACTTTGTGCATGCACAAGTCATTTTTCCAACCATTGTTAAACCTCTCTAGATAGGTAGAGTCCCACTTGTCCAAATCCAGAAAATGTTAGCGCGCCAAATTCAAATATATTACTATAAAAATCAAACTTTCATTAAATCACACATGTAAGATACCAAATTAAAGCTACACTCGTTGTGAATCCAGCCACATGTCAGATTTCAAAAGGCTTTTCGGCGAAAGCATAAGATGCTATTATCTGATGATAGCACAACAGTAAACAAAGAGAGTGTAGCTAATTTCAACCCTGCAGGCACAACCAAAATGCAAGAAATAAAATATAAATCATGCCTTACCTTTGACGAGCTTTTTTTGTTGGCACTCCAATATGTCCCATAAACATCACAAATGGTCATTTTGTTCAATTAATTCCGTCCATTTATATCCAAAATGTCCATTTATTTGGCGCGTTTTGATCCAGAAAAAACAGCTTCCAATTTGCGCAACGTCACTACAAAATATTCAATAGTATGTGTAAACTTTGCCAAAACATTCCAACTACTTTTGTAATACAACTATAGGTATTTTAAACGGTAATAATCTATCAAATTGAAGACGGGACTATCTGTGTTCAATACAGGAAGACAAAACTGACGCTAATTTTCGAGTCATGCGCCTCTCTCAAAAAGTACACTTAAGTGACACTCATTCAAGATGGCCGTACTTCTCATTACACAAGAATAACCTCAACCAATTTCCAAAGACTGGTGACATCCAGTGGAGTGGTAGGAATGCAAACATCACTTAAAGATCTAGTATCCCAATGAAATCTCATTGAACAGACAGTGACCTCAATTTATTTTTTATTTTGAATGGTTTGTCCTCGGGGTTTTGCCTGCTACATAAGTTCTGTTATACTCACAGACATGATTCAAACAGTTTTAGAAACTTCAGAGTGTTTCCTATCCAAATCTATATATATCATATCATATTCTGGGATGAGTAGAAGGATTAAATTGGGCACGCTATTTATCCAAAAGTGAAAATGCTGCCCCCTATCCTAGAGAAGTTAACAGACAGATTTTTTCACTTTTAACTCACTGTATCACAATTCCATGGTGTCAGAAGTTTACATACACTAAGTAGACTGTGCCTTTAACTTCTTATGCTGCAGGGGCAGTATTGAGTAGCTTGGATGAAAGGTGCCCAGAGGTGCCATAGTAAACTGCCTGCCTCTCCCAGTTGCTAATATATGCATATTATTTTAGTATTGATAGAAAACACTCTGAAGTTTCTAAAACTGTTTAAATGATGTCTGTGAGTATAACTATAACTCATATGGCAGCAAAAACCTGAGAAGAATACCACAGGAAGTGGGAATCTGAGGTTGGTTGATTTTCACCCAGCCTTGTGATACCAGTGGGATATGGATCTGTTTGCACGTCCTACGGCTTCACTAGATGCAACAGTCTGTAGAACCTTGTCTGATGCCTCTACTGGAAGTGGGCCGAAGAGACAGGAAAAAGTAAGGTCTGCATGAAGAGAGAGAGCTCTGTTCCATCGCCAATCTGAAGGCAATGGAATTCCTCGGTTGGAACGTTATTGAAGATTTATGTTAAAAACATTCTAAAGATTGATTCAATACATCGTTTGACATGTTTCTACTGACGGTTACGGAACTTTTTGACATTTCGTCTTGCTTTTAGTGTACGCACTTCCTGACTTTGGATTTGTTTACCAAACACACTAACAAAAAATAGCTATTTGGACATAAATGATGACATTACCGAACAAAACAAACTTTTCTTGTAGAAGTGGGAGTCCTGGGAGTGCATTCCGACGAAGATCAGCAAAGGTAAGTGAAGATTTAATATACTATTTCTGAGTTTTGTTGACTGCACAATTTGGCAGGTAACTGTATGGCTTCCTTTTGTGGTGGGACGCTGTTCTCAGATTATTAAATATTTGTGCTTTGCCGTAAAGCTTTTTGAAATCTGACACAGAGATTGCATTAAGAAACAAGTGTATTTTAATTCTATGTAAAACATGTATCTTTCATAAGAGTTTATGTCAGTATTTATGTTATTTGACATGGCTCTCTGCATTTCTCCGGATATTTTGGAGGCATTTCTGAATATGGCGCCAATGTAACTGAGGCTTTTGGATATAAATATGAACTTTATCGAACAAACATATGTATTGTGTACATGAAGTCTATGAGTGTCATCTGATGAAGATCATCAAAGTTAGTGATTCATTTTTATCTCTTTCTGCTTTTTGTGACTCCTGTCTTTGGCTGGAAAAATTGTCTGTGTTTTTTGTGATTTTGCGGTGACCTAACATAATCGTTTGTGGTGCTTCGTGTAAAGCCTATTTGAAATCAGACACTTTGGTGGGATTAACAACACGATTACCTTTAAAATGGTATAAGATACATGTATGTTTGAGGAATTTTTTAATTATGAGATTTCTGTTGTTTGAATTTGGCGCCCTGCACTTTCAACTGGCTGTTGTCATATATCCCGTTAACGGGATTGACAGCATAAGAGTTTTAAACAGCTTGGAAATTCCAGAAAATGATGTCATGGCTTTAGAAGCTTGTATTTCAAGGTCTACCTTCAAACTCAGTGCCTCATTGCATGATATCATGGAAATTTTAAAAGAATCAGCCAAGACCTCAGAATATAAATTGTAAGACCGCCACAAGTCTGGTTCATCCTTGGGAGCAAATTTTCCAAACGCCTGTAGGTACCACGTTCAGCTGTACAAACAATAGTATGCAAGTATAAAACACCATGAACCACGTAGCCATCATACCGCTCAGGAAGGAGATGTGTTCTGTCTCCTATAGCTGAACGTACTTGGTGCAAAAAGTGCAAATCAATCCCAGAACAACAGCAAGGGACCTTATGAAAGATGCTGGGAAACAGGTACAAAAGTATCTATATCCACAGTAAAACAAGTCCTAAATCGACATAACCTGAAAGGCCGCTCAGCCTGGAGAAAGCCCCTGCTCCAAAAACCGCCATAATAAAGCCAGACACGGTTTGCAACTGCACATGGGGATAAAGATTGTACTTTTTGGAGAAATGTCTTCTGATCTGATGAAACAAAAATAGAACTGTTTGGCCATAATGAACCATTGTTATGTTTGGAAGGAAAAGGGGCTTGCAAAACAAAGAATACCATCCTCAAACGTGAAGCCACGGGGTTGGCAGCATCATGTTGTGGGGGTGCGTTGATGCAGGAGGGACTGGTTCACTTCACAAAATAGTGGCATCATGAGGTAGGAAAATTATGTGGATATATTGAAGCAACATCCAAGACCATCAGTCAGGAAGTTAAAGCTTGGTTGCAAATTAGTCTTCCAAGTGGACAATGACCCCAAGATACTTCCAAAGTTGTGACAAAAATGACTTCTCACGGAGTCACGAAGACCCTGATCCGGTAGCACCCCCCAACTCACCCACTGATTAGCACAGATAGCATAGCGTCACAAGCAACTTGTAGCATCTAAATATCATTAAATCACAAGTCAAGACACCAGATGAAAGATACAGGTCTTGTGAATAAAGCCACCATTTCAGATTTTTTAAAATGTTTTTACAGGGAGGACAGGAATATGTAAATCTATTAGCTAACCACGTTAGCGGAGGACACGATATTTTTACCAGGCAGATTCGGCTAGGCGGCCCACGTCCAGTTCACATGCACAACAGATATGATATAAAATCGTAAATTGGGTCTTCTATGGCTGATCTTTCATCAGAATGTTGATCAAAGTGTCCTTTGTCAAGATGAGTCGTTGGTTCCGTTCAGAAAATGTCTTTTCCCACTGCATTTAGCACAGGTCCCGAGCCGAAGTGGCACGAATTTCTCAAACGTAAATACAATCCGACAACGGTACACCGAAAAACTCCCGAAAAATTCAAATAATCTGATTAAACTATATTGAAAAACACATACATTACGATGATATGGTCACATGTATCAAACAAAATTCGACCGGAGATAGTTTGCATACATAACGCCAGCAAAACAGTACACCAACGCAGCTCAATATCGAGCGATTCAGTAACCCGGAAGTTGTCGGTCACGCCAAAGAGAATTGGGTCCTATTTCACGTCAGTCCAGATAAACAAAGAATTTCTCCTCTGACGTCATCTTGACAACCAGAGGAAGGAGAACGAGGGTGTGTTTCTGGTCATAGGGGGCACGACCATATATAGGCAGAGCTTGAAGCAGCATAACACATCTTGATTTTATGTTCTTTGGTCATGGAAAGTGCTGTTGAATGACTTCTGTATCACTCAGAGACAAAATTGAAAACTGATTTAGAAACTAGAAGATGTCTTCTTTCCAATGGTATGATTCATATGCATATAGTAAGAGCAATGATTGAATAAGAGGCAGTTTAATCTGTAGAGCAAATAATGCTAAAGCGAAAAATATTACCTCCTGTCATTCTCAAGAGGTTAAGGACACAAAGTCAAGGTATTGGGTGGCCATCACAAAGCCCTGACCTCAATCCCATAGAATTTGTGGGCAGAACTGAAAAAGCATGTGCGAGCAAGGAGGCCTACTAACCTGACTCAGTTACACCAGCTCTGTCAGGAGGAATGGGCCAAAATTCACCCAACTTATTGTGGAAGTTGTGGAAGCTACCCGACCTAAGTAACAATTTAAAGGCAATGCTACCCAATACTAATTGACTGTATGTAAACTTCTGACCCACTGGGAAATGTGATGAAATAAATAAATGCTGAAATAAATAATTCTCTCTGCTATTATTCTGGATATTTCACATTCTTAAATAGAAGTGGTGATCCTAATGACCTAAAACGGGATTTCTTTACTTGGATAAATGTCAGGAATGTGAAACTGAGTTTAAATATTTTGTCTAAGGTGTTATGTAAACTTCCGACTTCAACTGTATATTCTCTGTAATATTTTCACCATGGCAACATCCCTCCTACTCATATAGATGTAGCCCCTCTGTAATATATATTCCCCCTGTTATCAGCCTCTACACCAGAATTGTATGTTTTATGTTTACTGCTCTGATATTATGATTTCTGTATGATGTCTATGTGGACTTGTGTCACCTTCTCACTAAAGGCACATTCTGGGTATGTGTAAACGTACCTGGCGAATATAACAAGACATGAAGACATACACAAGCACAACAAAATGGCCACATTATTCAGCTTACGTGACATTATAATGAATGTTAATCTGCATAAAAAATCTAAACATTAATAGGGGCATGTATTGTCAACCTTAAGGCAACAGTGTGCAAGAGGCCCATTAGCTGTTCACTCCATTGTGTTGAAGAATCTCTCAGACACTAAAGCCTCCATTTTAAATTTTAGGGGAGGATGTAAAATAACCTATAGTCATTGGGCTCTCAGAATTCCACCGATCTGTTTGTCTCCTCTCCTTCACAACAGAGGAACTAAAGAACGGATCACACCCCTATACTGCAGTCTGATCGACACCATTATATACTGGCACGTCTGACCGACACCATTCTATATCTGCAGTCTGACCGACACCATTCTATACTGCAGTCTGACCGACACCATTCTATACTGCAGTCTGACGACACCTTCTATACTGCAGTCTGACCAACACCATTATATACTGCAGTCTGACCGACACCCATTCTATACTGCAGTCTGACCGACACCATTCTATACTGCAGTCTGACCGAAACCATTCTATACTGCGTCTGACCGACACCATTCTATACTGCAGTCTGACCGACACCATTCTATACTGCAGTCTGACCGACACCATTCTATACTGCAGTCTGACCAACACATTCTATACTGCAGTCTGACGACACATTCTATACTGCAGTCTGACCGACACCATTCTATACTGCAGTCTGACCGACACCATTCTATACTGCAGTCTGACAGACACCATTTCTATACTGCAGTCTGACCAACACCATTCTATACTGCAGTCCTGACAGACACCATTCTATACTGCAGTCTGACCGACACCATTCTATACTGCAGTCTGATCGACACATTATATACTGCAGTCTGACCGACACCATTCTATACTGCAGTTCTGACCGACTCACCATTCTATTACTGCAGTGCTGCCAATCATTACCACGAAAGTCACACATCTGAAATAAAATGGGATGTTCAGTTTCACACCATCTTCTAGCATACACCCGCGGTGTCACTTCAGCGGTGAGAGTCCATACTGTAGCAAGATGAATAGTGTTACTTGCCTGTCCTATTACCATGGTTTAAAGGGTCCATCTTCAAATCAAATCAAATTGTATTGGTCGCATACACATGGTTAGCAGTTAATGTGAGTGTAGCGAAATGCTTGTGCTTTTAGTTCCGACCATGCAGTAATATCTAACAAGTAATATAACAATTTCACAACAACTACCTTTTACACACAAGTGTAAAGGAATGAATAAGAATATGTACATAAAACCATATTGATGAGCGATGGCAGTGCGGCATAGGCAAGATGCAGTAGATGGTATAGAGTACAGTATACACAAATGAGATGAGTTATGTAGGGTATGTAGACATTATATAAAGTGGCATTGTTTAATTAAAGTGACTAGTGATACATTTATTACATCCAATTTTCTTTTATTAAAGTGGCTAGAGATTTGAGTGAGTATGTTGGCAGCAGCCACTCAATGTTAGTTATGGCTGTTTAACAGTATGATGGCCTTGAGATAGAAGCTATTTTTCAGTCTCTCGGTCCCAGCTATGATGCACCTGTACTGACCTCACCTTCTGGATGATAGCGGGGTGAACAGGCAGTGGCTCGGGTGGTTGTTGTCCTTCATGATCTTTTTGGCCTATCATGGAGGGCAGGTAGTTTGCCCCCGGTGATGCGTTGTGCAGACCTCACTACCCTCTGGAGAGCCTTGCGGTTGTGGGGGCGGAGCAGTTGCCGTACCAGGCGGTGATACAGCCTGACAGGATACTCTCGATTG
>NW_019942755.1:291962-300352 GCF_002910315.2 Salvelinus sp. IW2-2015 | reverse complement strand
GAACAGGCTAGAAATTTCTTCTTCCTCCTGAGGTTGAAAGGCACTGTTGCGCCTTCTATACAACACTGTCTGTGTGGGTTGACCATTTCAGTTTGTCTGTGATGTGTACGCCGAGAACTTATAAACTTTACACCTTCTCCACTACTGTCCCGTTGATGTGGATAGGGGGTGTCCTCATGCTGTTTCCTGAAGCCACAATCATCTCTTGTTTTGTTGACGTTGAGTGAGGTTATTTTCCTGACACCACACTCCGAGTTGCCCTCAACCTCCTCCCTGTAGGCCGTTCTCGTCGTTGTTGGTAATCAAGCCTACCACTGTAGTGTCGTCGCAAACTTGATGATTGAGTTGGAGGCGTGCATGGCCACGCAGTCATGGGTGAACAGGGAGTACAGGAGAAGTCTGAGAACGCACCCTTGTGGGGCCCCAGGTGTTGAGGATCAGCGGGGTGGAGATGTGTTTTCCTACCCTCACCGCCTGGGGCGGCCGTCAGAAAGTCCGGACGCCAGTTGCACAGGCGGGTCGAGGCCCAGGTTCTCGAGCTAATCAAGACGAGTTTGAGGGTACTATGGTGTTAAATGCTGAGCTTATAGTCGATGAACAGCATTCTTACATAGGTATTCCTTCTTGTCCAGATGAGTCTAGGGCAGTGTGCAGTGTGCAGTGTGATTGCGATTGCGTTGTCTGTGGACCTATTGGGGCGGTAAGCAAATTGGAGTGGGTCTAGGGTGTCAGGTAGGGTGGAGGTGATATGATCCTTGACTAGTCTCTCAAAGCACTCCATGATGACGGAAGTGAGTGCTACTGGGCGATAGTCACTTAGCTCAGTTACCTTAGCTTTCTTGGGAACAGGAACAATGGTGGCCCTCTTGAAGCATGTATGAACAGCAGACTGGGATAGGTATTGATTGAATATGTCCGTAAACACACCAGCCAGCTGGTCTGCGCATRCTCTGAGGACACGGATAGGGATGCCGTCTGTGCCGGCAGTCTTGCGAGGGTTAACACKTTTAAATGTTTTACTCACRTTGGCTGCGGTGAAGGAGAGYCYGCAGGTTTTGGTAGCGGGCCATRTCGGTGGCACTGTATTGTCCTCAAAGCGAGCAAAGAAGTTGTTTAGTTTGTCTGGGAGCAAGACATCGGGGTCCGCGACAGGGCTGGTTTTCTTTCTGTAGTCATGATTGACTGTAGACCCTGCCACATACCTCTCATGTCTGAGCYGTTAAATTGCGACTCTACTTTGTCTCTATACTGACGCTTAGCTTGTTTGATTGCCTTGCGGAGGGAATAGCTACACTGTTTTATGTATTCTGGTAAAATATTTTTAGCTCTGAGGGACAAATTCAAACTTGCAGCTATAATTTATGTTTGCATACATCATTGTACCTCATGAAAAGCCCCAATTTGACCTCTATATGACCTTATAAACCCAACAACATGTCTGATTGGCTTCGACTCCCCTTAGAATCCTGGTTTTAATCCTGAGCCATTGAACAAGTTTACTCTCAATCTCAATTGGGAGCAATTTGACACTGTGTGTGCCATTCAACATCTCAGCTGGGGTCTGGTTGTTGATGGCACACTTAAACGAGGCAGTAATCTCCATGCCAATGAYAATCTTTATATCCGTCTCTCTCTCCGCCCCATGTGTTGTTGTACTCGTGCGTCCATCACCATTTCCTGGGGCAGGTTTGGAGCGGCAATCGATTGAACTGTATCTTTATTCATTGGGAGCGGAGTGAGAAACAGGATGAACAAGTTTGACCTCGCTTGGATCGTTTCCCATTTGCATCTGAAATGGAGGTCTGCAGAGATCAAGTGAAGATAAAGAGAGAATAAGAAACTTTTCTCTTCAGATTTCTCCTTCCCCCATTCTGTACGCTAAGGCTCTAGGCATGTGCTCTCATTGCTCTGGCCTGTGGAAACCACTCACACCACCCGACATCCCATACACACACACACACCCACACACCACACCACACACACACACACACACACACACACACACACACACACAACACACACACACACACACCACACACACACACACACACACACACACACACACAACACACACCACAAACACACACACACACACACACACACACACACACAACACACAACACACGACAAGCATAGACGCATGCATGTACATGTACACAACACACTTCCCGCTACACACAACAACACACTTCCCCCTATCCCGTCTCAATCTGAGCCCCTCCACTCTGTAATAATCACATAAGGACTTTACAGAGATCTAAACAGCAGTGTAATGGCTTTACAGAAGCCAGGTCCATATGAAAAACACAGCCAGACGGATGGAAAACAACATGTTTTCGGCCCAGGGCTGACACACACTCAATGGATGCAGAGAGCAGGGCCAGAGGGCCGTTTAACACTGCAACTCTGTAGGGTCTGTGTGTGTGAACTAGTGTGTGTGTGTGTGTGTGTGTGTTAATTTCACATGTATATAACAACCCACTCTTCTCTTCGTTGCCTTGCTGTAGCGGTGAAAGACAAGGTCTCACCCAGTCTCTGCATCTCTCTCCTCTACTGTTAAACTGGTGGGCGTGTAGAGTGAGAGAGGCCAGGCCTGCAGAGTTTAAGTGAGTAACTACATCAACTTTCTGACCCTGTTGTTGTGGGTTTAAGAAGTAACTAAATCAACTTCCTGACCCCACTGTTGTGGGTTTAAGAAGTAACTAAATCAACTTCCTGACCCCAGTGTTGTGGGTTTGAGAAGTAACTAAATCAACTTCCTGACCCCAGGGTTGTGGGTTTGAGAAGTAACTAAATCAACTTCCTGACCCCAGTGTTGTGGGTTTAAGAGATAACTAAATCAACTTCCTGACCCAGGGTTGTGGGTTTTAGAAGTAACTAAATCAACTTCTGACCCCAGTGTTGTGGGTTTGAGAAGTAATACAAATCAACTTCCTGACCCAGTGTTGTGGGTTGAGAAGTAACTAAATCAACTTCCTGACCCCAGTGTTGTGGGTTTAAGAAGTAACTAAATCAACTTCCTGACCCCAGGGTTGTGAGTGAGAAGTAACTAAATCAACTTCCTGACCCATTGTTGTGGTGTTTGAAGAAGTAACTAATCAACTTCCTGACACAAGTGTTTGTGGGTTTGAGAAGTAACTAAATCAACTTCTCGCACACCCCTGCACTCGTTTGTGGGTTTGAGAATAGAGGGTGAGACGTGTCAGACTGTCAACCTCTTTAGAACGATGACTAGAATGGATGGCTCTCGCTCTCGCTCTCGCTCTCGCTCTCGCTCTCGCTCTCTCTCTCTCAATTCAATTTAAAGGGGCTATATTGGCATAGGAAACATATGTTTACATAAAGCTAGAGAAATGGATAATTAACCAAAGTGAAACACTCAAAAATTAACAGTAAATATTTAATTCACAAAATATACATTGTTGTAATGATGTGCAAATAGTTAAAGTACAAAAGGGAAAATAAATAAACATAAATATGGGTTGTATTTACAATGGTGTTTGTTCTTAACTGGTTGCCCTTTTCCTTTTTCTCTTTTTTTTCTTGTGGCGAAAGGTCACAAATCTTTCTGCTGTGATGGCACACTGTGGTATTTCACCCAATAGATATGGGAGTTTATCAAACTTGAATTTGTTTTATTCGAATTCTTTGTGTGTCTGTTTGGTATGAGGGAAATATGTGTCTCTAATATGGTCATACATTTGGCAGGAGGTTAGGAAGAGCAGCTAAGTTTCCAACTCATTTTGTGGGCAGTGTGCACCTAGCCTGTCTTCTCTTTAGAGCCAGGTCAGCTTTCAGCGACCTTTCTCAATAGCAAGGCTRTGCTYACTGAGTGTGTACATAGTCAAAGATTTCCTTACTTTTTGGTCAGTCACAGTGGTCAGGTATTCTGTAGTCAAGTATTTCGGGTCAAATAGCGTTCTATTTTCCACTGTTTTTTTGTAAATTCTTTCCAATATGTAAAGTAATTATCTTTTTGTTTTATCATGATTTGGTTAGGTCTAATTGTGTTGCTGTCTTGGGGCTCTGTGGGGTCTGTTTGTGAACAGAGCCCTAGGACCAGCTTTCATAGGGGGCTTCTAAGAATTTTCAATCTATTTTCTCTTTTGTCTCGTGAGCATAAAAGCTTCTCTGCATTATGATTACACCATGATCTGATTTTTCAACGATGCACTGCTGATGAATTTATCGTCTGCTGACTTTACGATATCATATCAGCACGGATGGTAATATATTTAAACTTCAGTTGCTTAGGGGTCATTAACTCTCACTGCTTCAGCACCGCTGCAATCCCTCATTGTATTCATAAAATATGGTTCGTACGGATTGAGGGGTGCCCCGTGAATGGTTCCACAATGTTTCTGACTGTTGTAGGGGCACACAAGTTTATGTTATAAAGTCTGCCTCTACTGGCCTATCTGCCTTGCCTATCCTCCTCCTTTTCCTCCTGCTTATCCTCCTGCCTATCCTCCTGCCTAAATCTCCTGCCTATCTCTTGCCTATCCTACTGCCGTATCCTACTGCCTATCCTACTGCCTGTCCTACTGCCTGTCCTACTGCCTATTCTCGACTCGCCTTCTACTGCCTACTTGCGCCTATTCCTTGCCTATCTTACTGCCTATCTTCCTGCCTATTCTACTGCCTATCCTCCTGCCTATCTTCCTCTATCCTCCTCCTACTCTGCCTATCCTCCTGCCATCCTCCTGCTATCCCCCTGCCTATCCTCCCTGCCTATCCTACTGCCTATTCTACTGCTTTATCCTTCCTGCTAATCCTACGCCTATCCTCCTGCCTATCCTCCTGCCTATCCTACTCTTATCCTCATGCCTATCTACTGCCTATCCTTCCTGCCTATTCTACTGCTTATCCCTCCGCCTATCCTACTGCCTATCCTCCTGCTATTCTACTGCTTATCCTCCTGTATCCTCCTGCTTATCCTCCTGCCTATCCTCCTGCCTATCCTGCCTGCCTATCCTCTTGCCTATCCTACTGCCTATCCTACTGCCTATCATACTGCCTGTCCTACTGCCTGTCCTACTGCCTATTCTACTGCTTATCCTCCTGCCTATTCTACTGCCTAATCCTTCTGCCTACTTCCTGCCTATTCTACTGCCTATCTTCCTGCCTATCCTCCTGCACTTCCTGCCTATCCTCCTGCCTTATCCTCCTGCCTATCCCCTGCCTATCCTCTCCGCTATATCCTACTGCCTATTCTACTGCTTATCCTCCTGCCTATCCTACTGCCTATCCTCTCTGCCTATCCTCCTGCCTATCCTACTGCTTATCCTCTGCCTATCCTTGCCTATCCTCCTGCCTATTCTCTGCTTATCTCTGCCTATACTGCCTATCCTCCTGCCTATTTCTACTGCTTATCCTCCTGCCCTATCCTACTGCCTATCCTCCTGCCTATCCTCCTGCCTATGTCTACTGCCTATCCTCCTGCCTATCCTACTGCCTATCCTCCTGCCTATCCTACTGCCTATCCTCCTGGCCTATCTCCTGCCTATCCTACTGCCTATCCTCCTGCCTATCCTCCTGCTATTCTCTACTGCCTATCCTCTGCCTATCCTCTGCCTATCTCTGCTATTCTACTGCCTATCTCTCCTCTCCTGCCTATCTTCTGCCTATCTCCTGCCTATCCTCCTGCCTATCTCCTGCCTATCCTCCTGCCTACCTACTGCCTATTCTCTGCTTATCCTCTGCCTATCCTACTGCCTATCCTCCTGCCTATCCTATCTCTGCCATATCCTCCTGCCTATCCTACTGCTTATCCTCCTGCCTATCCTACTCCTATCCTCCTGCCTATTCTACTGCTTATCCTCCTGCCTATCCTACTGCCTATCCCTCCTGCCTATTCTACTGCTTATCCTCCTGCCTATCCCTACTGCCTATCCTCCTGCCTATCCTCCTGCCTATTCTACTGCCTATCCTCTGCCTATCCTACTGCCTATCCTCCTGCCTATTCCTACTGCCTATCCTCCTGCCTATCTCCTGCCTATTCACTGCCCATCTTCCTGCCTATCCTCCTGCCTATCATGACGGCATGTCAATGTAATTTACGTCTGTCCCTCAATTTAAGATCAACCCTGTTAAGGGAACTGAAGTTTCATTTATAAGATGCTGAAACTATTCCTTTTAAATATTATTTTCAAAAGAACATTGAACATCTAATAATCAAACTGTAGTCTCTTTGGCTGTTTGCTGGTGTTTTGTGGTGGAAAACTGAGCGGGTCGAGCACAACACGTCAACTTGTTACGCATAGATAGGCTAGAAAGGTTTGAACAATTACATTTTTTTGTGAATTTTGTGTTCATTTACCACTGCTTTTGAAAGGGGATTCATGGCTGATTTAAAATGAAATCGTCATCCCCGTTACAATCAACCATTTTACTTTATTTGGCACTTAAAAGGCACTAACTATTGTCATTTTTGAGATGATGGAATATTTTTTTTTTATAAAGTTGAACATCTTGATGACAGAATTAAAATTAGATGAAATAAAACATATTTTGGGACCAAGTTACACCACTCAAAATGCACAAATTGGTACAACTCGTAGGCTTCAAAGGCAGACAATTTCTATTTTCAATCAAACACCTACAGACAATGTATCTTGTCAATTACACACCTACAGACAGTTTTCTTGTCAATCACACGCCTACAGACCGTTATCTTGTCAATTACACCCGCCTACAGACAGTTTATCTTGTCAATCACACACCTACAGACAGTTTATCTTGTCAATCACACACATACAGACAGTTTATCTGTCAATCACACGCCTACAGACAGTTAATCTTGTCAATCACACGCCTACAGACAGTTTATCTTGTCAATCACACACCTACAGACAGTTTATCTTGTCAATCACACGCCTACTGTAACGGCTTTAGTCGGTGGAAGGAGGATCGGACCAAAAGCGCAGCGTGGTAAGTGTTCATGATGTGATTTTAATTCAAACTCAGAACACTAAACAAAACAATAAACCTATGAACAAACGAAAACAGTACCGTGTGGCGACAAACACTGACATGGAAGACAAACACCCCACAACCAAAAGACAAAACAGGCTACCTAAATATGGTTCCCAATCAGAGACAATGACAACACCTGCCTCTGATTGAGAACCATATCAGGCCAAACGACAAACCCAACATAGAAACACAAAACATAGATAACCCACCCAACTCACGCCCTGACCACACTAAAACAAAGAAAATACAAAAGAACTATGGTCAGAAACGTGACACCTACAGACAGTTTATCTTGTCAATCACACACCTACAGACAGTTTATCTTGTCAATCACACAGCTACAGACAGTTTATCTTGTCAATCACACACCTAGTTATATTATACATCTACATGTGTCTTCATCAAAAAGAGAGACATCATTTGATTAAAGGCACAAGTCATTACTAAAACAGTTTCATCCTCCTATTACATTTGTCATTGTAAATAAATAAGTCAGGAAAATGAAGTACTGAACATAAGAAAATGTCCTGCAAAAGTGAAGGATTATGGTGGGTAAATTGTTGGCCAGTAACTGAAAGGTTGCTGGTTCAAGTTCCGGAGTCGACAAGGTAAAAACACAATTTTGGACTCTGTCCTTGAAAGGTACTTATACTCTAATTGCTCCATGGGTGCTGTGCAATGGCAACCCTGGCTGTGACCCTGCGGGTGTCGGGATATGCAAAAAAAACAAAAAATAATCCATTACAAGTATAAGCCCCCCCAAAAAGTATTATTATCAGGATTGCTTCTGCCAGAATATGGTGTGAAGGTACTTAATCTTTACAGTGACATGACATCAAATAGATTCAATCTATTCTAGAATCTAGAGGGAACAGTGGAGACGTCAGTGTTCTAGCCACCTGTCGTGCAAGGTGTTACGTAACAGCATTATGGGAGGCACACAGCATTGTTTGGTTTTCTCTGATCATGCTGAAGGTTAATGTATTCCAAGGGTGCATCCCAAATGGGACCATAATCCCTACATAGTGCACTACTTTTGACCAGGGCCCATAGGGAATAGGATGCCATTTGGAAAGCAGGCCCAAAGGAAAAGTAGAAAGCGGTGAAACTCATCTCCCTGTCAGGTTGTGTTTTGTCATGCAGTGTCACATCTTGTCATGTCATGTTCCATCATCATGTTGTGTAATGTCATCTGACCTCAGTCTCTCCTAGCTCTACTGCTGGACAGCTGCTTAGAAAGAGGGTGGAATGGACTTTTCATATAGACTACAGTCGAGTTTCAGGCCAACTACAATGCAGTTGTTGACCGAGCAGTGGGGCATCAGAATGCTATATCATATGATGTGGTTAGCTGATATGTTAAACATCCATCCAGATGTTCTGAGATCTGGCAGGCATCAATGCAATGTAGTTAC
>NW_019942755.1:272548-291937 GCF_002910315.2 Salvelinus sp. IW2-2015 | reverse complement strand
GAGTTTTAGACCACATACCAAAAGCTCTATTTTTTGAATCATCAGACCACATGACTTCTCCCATTCCTCCTCTGGATCATCCAGATGGTCATTGGCAAACTTCAGACGGGCTGGACATGCGCCTGCTTGAGCAGGGGGACCTTGTGT
Organism: Salvelinus sp. IW2-2015; assembly: GCF_002910315.2. NCBI lineage: Eukaryota > Metazoa > Chordata > Actinopteri > Salmoniformes > Salmonidae > Salvelinus > Salvelinus sp. IW2-2015. Next base: position 291,790 of record NW_019942755.1, on the reverse strand, counting down.
GCGCTGCAGGATTTTATCCATGACGGCGTAGTGTGTTACTAATGGTTTTCTTTGAGACTGTGGGTCCCAGCTCTCTTCAGGTCTTGCCGGCTGGTAGTTCTGGGCTGATCCTCACCTTCTCATGATCATTGATCCCACGAGGTGAGATCTTGCATGGAGCCCCAGACCGAGGGTGATTGACCATCATCTTGAACTTCTTCTATTTCTTCTATTTCTAATAATTGCGCCAACATTGTTGCCTTCTCACCAAGCTGCTTGCCTATTGTCCTGTAGCCCATCCAGCTTGTGCAGGTCTACATTTTATCCTGATGTCTTACACAGCTCTCTGGTCTTGGCCATTGTGGAGAGGTTGGAGTCTGTTTTGATTGAGTGTGTGGACAGGTGTCTTTTATACAGGTAACGAGTTCAAACAGGTGCAGTTAATACAGGTAATGAGTGGAGAACAGGAGGGCTTTTAAAAAAAACTAACAGGTCTGTGAGAGCGGAATTCTTACTGGTTGGTAGGTGATCAAATACTTATGTCATGCAATAAAATGCAAATGAATTACTTAAAAATCATACAATGTGATTTTCTGGATTTTTGTTTTAGATTCCGTCTCTCACAGTTGAAGTGTACCTATGATAAAATGACAGACCTCTACATGCTTTGTAAGTAGGAAAACCTGCAAATGGCAGTGTATCAAATACTTTTGTCTTCCCCTGTATGTGTTATTTCATAGTTTTGATGTCTTCACTATTATTCTACAATGTAGACAATTATTAAAATAAGAAAAAACCTTGAATGAGTAGGTGTGTCAACTTTTGACAGGTACTGTATATATGTATATATTTTATACATTTGCATAAAATGAATTGTGTATATATATATATATAATATATATATAATATATATATATAAATAGGGATGATTTGTCATTATTGGGTATTGTGTGTAGATTGATGAGGGGAAAAAACTATTAATCAATTTTAATAAGGCTGAAAGTAACAAAATGTTGAATAAGTCAAGGGGTCTGAATACTTTCCGAAGGCTCTGTACTTCCACAATAGACACGTAATGTAATAGATGGCACTACTGTAAATAAACACCTGCACTTACTTTTAAACAAAGTCCTTCCTCTATCCTTCTGGTAAAGACATCATTGACTGAACTGTAAAACTCTTCTCTTTTGGCCCTCAGTTTTAAAGGTATATTGGTCTCCATGTGATGGAGATGATAAGGGATGAGTATCATCCTTGATCGGTCCGGTTTTGACTGTATGTCTTTATCTGTTTCAGCGCAGAAATGACCTCTCAACAAAGATGCTGTTGTGGTTGGTATAGTGAGGACCAGCTGCAGTAACTTTGGGAGTTCACAGGCAGGAGCGAGCTGTGGCCCTTTCCTCCTGCTTATCCTTCCTGCCTACCTCCTCCTGCTATTCTACTGCCTATCCTCCCTGCTCCTCCTGCTATCCTCCTGCCTATCCTACTCCTATCCTCCTCCTGCCTATTCTACTGCCTATCCTCCTTGCCTATCCTCCTGCCTTCCTCCTGCTGTAATTCCTGCTATCCTCCTGTTGCTATCCTCCTGCCTATCCTCCTGCCTATCTCTGCCTATCCCACTGTCTGCCTATCCTTACTGGCCCTTATCCTGATCCTACTGCCTAGTATATCTAACATGCCTGTTGTTGCGCTTAACTTGCACGATGGATGTACTTGACTGTAATACTGGAGTCTTGGAGATGGGCAGCTGCTTTATTCTAGCCAGACACCTAGTGGTATTTGCAGTCTCGTCCACCATATTCTAGGTCAGAACCGTTCAGGGTAGTGGATGCATTAGTCTGGTCCTCGGAGCCGGTCGTGCGCGCGGCATAGCTCGCCTTCTTGCGCGCGTTGTGAAAGTGAGCCTGTTCCACTTATGGTCCTATTACTAGCGTTGAAGAGCCTGGAGGGTCACGGGCGAGTGATGTTGTATGGCATGGAAGCTTTCGTATCGGAGGTTGCTACACAGTGTCCAAAGAAGGGCCAGATGTATACAGAATGTTGTCCTCTGTGTAGAGGGGATCAAGGAATCACCGTGCAGCAGTGATTGACATCACTTGATTATATGGGTGGATCGATACCCCACCCATACAGCTGGATGGTTCTCCGCGGAAGTGCGGGCTCTGTCTGCCCACCCAGGCAATAAGTAGATCTGCACCAACATTGAAAGATTCTGTGGCAAGGCTGTCTTGCATCGCCCTTGAGCAAATCAGGCATATCGCACTGCCCCATTACGAGCCAGATAACGGACATAGTGCGTTTAGGAGAGACCTGGAACTTCTGTTTCCTCCCTGCTTGTTTGTCGTACCCCACCACCTATCTGTTGTCGAGACTCTTACCACATATTACATACATAAGGTTACGAGCGACTGTCAGAGTATTGATTAAGACTACAGTGTACAATAGTATAGAACCAGTTTACATCTATGAGCATGCATGTAATGCCATATCGTAACATTTAAAGTACTAGTTCTGCTTTCTTACAAGTGCCACGTTGATTTCTTGTCTATGCCTTTTAGGCAGCCGTCCTCCTAATTGCTAGTGATCTGATCTTTAACTCAGCGTTCTGATGCCTTGAGCGATAGAAAGCGGTTTTTTGCAGTCTCTCTCGTCCCACGCTTTCATTGGCACCCTGTATACTGACCTCATGCCTTCTGGCATGATAGCGTGATGGTGAACAAGGCAGGTGCTCGGGAGTCTGGATTATGTCCCTTGTTAATTATCCTTTGGCGTATCACTTGACGGCATCAATACTGGTCTGCTGTAGGTCGTTTACCTCGAGGCCGGTTAGTTAACTCCCTTCGCGTTAATGGCCGCTTTAGTCAGACCGCCACCCTTCTGCGAGGCTCCTCGGTTGCCGGCGCGCGTGTGCAAGTGTCTGCCTACCATGGCCAGTGCTGATAATCCAGCCGCGTTCATATGTCCTTTCCTAATTCGCTGCCCTGACTGCGCCTTAATAAAAGTTTGTGCGCGGTTTTATACTGGTGCAAGCCCATCCATAATCTCCTTCTTAGTCGCTCCCGCATAGGTTTTAGACCTTCTGTTCCGTTCCATTCCCTTTCACCCACCACTGTCTGTCGTTGGGTGGTTCCATTGTCCAGCTATTCTCGTCTAGTTATGGTGCGCGTATATCTCTACATAGCTCTAACTTTCTACTTTGTCTTTTACTACCCTCGCGTGGAACGGATGCCTGGGTCCCTGTTGATGCAGATATGAGGCGCTCTGCCACCTCTCTCTGACTTGTTTCTCGGTCCTGAGCTCATGATCATCTTGCTTTTGGTTGAACTTGTAAGTGCGCTCTCTTCTTGAGCAACTAATTCTCCGTCATATTGTAGGAAATTGGAGGTCGTAGTCCTAATCTGTCTGGAGGTGCATCGGTATTTTCGTGGCCTCTCTAGTTTCTCTCTCCTGTGACTGCCTGTTCTAAGCTGCCATGTGACCTGCGTGCTTGTCTGTCTAGTTTTAACATGTTCTCTCGCTTTCCTGTGCCTCTCGTATTTCTGTGAAATATGTTCAGTTTCTTAGTTGTAGTTAAGGTGTGATAATGTTTGATGATTGTCATTCATATAGAGATGTGGTGTTTTAATCTTTCTATTGATTGTCTGGCGGTAGTTTTCTTTTCCTTCGTTTTTTCTTGTATGGGGATTTGCTTTGTATTGTTTATATATTCTTACTGGCCTATCCTTCCTGCCTACTTCCTGCCTATTCTACTGCCTATCTTCCTGCCTATCCTCCTGCCTATCTTCCTGGCCTATCCTCCTGCCTTATCCTCCTGCCTATCCCCTGCCTATCCTCCTGCCTATATCCTACTGCCTATTCTACTGCTTATCCTCCTGCCTATCCTACTGCCTATCCTCCTGCCTATCCTCCTGCCTATCCTACTGCTTATCCTCCTGCCTATCCTACTGCCTATCCTCCTGCCTATTCTACTGCTTATCTCCTGCCTATCCTACTGCCTATCCTCCTGCCTATTCTACTGCTTATCCTCCTGCCTATCCTTACTGCCTATCCTCCTGCCTATCCTCCTGCCTATTCTACTGCCTATCCTCCTGCCTATCCTACTGCCTATTCCTCCTGCCTATCCTACTGCCTATCCTCCTGCCTATTCCTCCTGCCTATCCTACTGCCTATCCTCCGCCTATCCTCCTGCCTATTTCTACTGCCTTATCCTCCTGCCTATCCTTCTGCCTATCTTCCTGCCTATTCTACTGCCTATCTCCTGCCTATCCTCCTGCCTATCTTCCTGCCTATCCTCCTGCCTATCCTCCTGCCTATCCCCCTGCCTATCCTCCTGCCTATCCTACTGCCTATTCTACTGCTTATCCTCCTGCCTATCCTACTGCCTATCCTCCTGCCTATCCTCCTGCCTATCCTACTGCTTATCCTCCTGCCTATCCTACTGCCTATCCTCCTGCCTATTCTACTGCTTATCCTCCTGCCTATCCTACTGCCTATCCTCCTGCCTATTCTACTGCTTATCCTCCTGCCTATCCTACTGCCTATCCTCCTGCTATCTCCTGCATTCTACTGCCTATCCTCTGCCTATCCTACTGCCTATCCTCCTGCCTATCCTACTGCCTATCCCTCCTGCCTATCCTCCTGCCTATTCTACTGCCCATCTTCCTGCCTATCCTCCTGCCTATCATGACGGCATGTCAATGTAATTTACGTCTGTCCCTCAATTTAAGATCAACCCTGTTAGGAACTGAAGTTTCATTTAAGATGCTGAAACATTCCTTTTAAATATTCTTTTCAAAAGAAACATTGAACATCTAATAATCAAACTGTAGTCTCTTTGCTGTTTGCTGGTGTTTTGTGGTGGAAAACTGAGCGGGTCGAGCACAACACGTCAACTCTGTTACGCATGATAGGCTAGAAAGGTTTGAACAATTACATTTTTTTGTGAATTTTGTGTTCATTTACCACTGCCTTTTGAAAGGGGATTCATGGCTGATCTTAAAATGAAATCGTCATCCCGTTACAATTCAACCATTTTACTTTATTTGCACTTAAAAGCACTAACTATTGTCATTTTTGAGATGATGAATATTTTTTTTATATAAAGTTGAACATCTTGATGACCAGAATTAAAATAGATGAAATAAAACATATTTTGGGACCAAGTTACACCACTCAAAATGCACAAATTGGTACAACTCGTAGGCTTCAAAGACAGACAATTTCTATTTTCAATCAAACACCTACAGACAATGTATCTGTCAATTACACACCTACAGACAGTTTATCTTGTCAATCACACCGCCTACAGACCGTTTATCTTGTCAATTACACGCCTACAGACAGTTTATCTTGTCAATCACACACCTACAGACAGTTTATCTTGTCAATCACACACATACAGACAGTTTATCTTGTCAATCACACGCCTACAGACAGTTAATCTTGTCAATCACACGCCTACAGACAGTTTATCTTGTCAATCCACACACCTAACAGACAGTTTATCTTGTCAATCACACGCCTACTGTAACGGCTTTAGTCGGTGGAAGGAGGATCGGACCAAAGCGCAGCGTGGGTAGTGTTCATGATGATGATTTTAATTCAAACTCAGAACACTAAACAAAACAAATAAACCTATGAACAAACGAAACATACCGTGTGGAGCGACAAACACTGACATGGAAGACAAACCACCCACCAACCAAAAGACAAAACAGGCTACCTAAATATGTGTTCCAATCAAGACAATGACAAACACCTGCCTCTGATTGAGAACCATATCGGCCAAACGACAAACCCAACATAGAAAAACACAAAAACATAGATAACCCACCCAAACTCACGCCCTGACCACACTAAAACAAAGAAAATACAAAAGAAACTTATTGTCAGAACGTGACACCTACAGGACAGTTTTCTTGTCAATCACACCCTACAGACCAGTTATCTTGTCAATCACACAGCTACAGACAGTTTATCTTGTCAATCACACACCTAGTTATATTATACATCTACATGTGTCTCATCAAAAAGAGAGACATCATTTGATTAAAGGCACAAGTCATTACTAAAACACAGTTCATCCTCCTATTACATTTGTCATTGTAAATAAATAAGTCAGGAAAATGAAGTACTGAACATAAGAAAATGTCCTGCAAAAGTGAAGGATTATGGTGGGTAAATTGTTGGCCAGTAACTGAAAGGTGCTGGTTCAAGTTCCGGAGTCGACAAGGTAAAACACATTTTGGCACTCTGTCCTTGATAAAGGTACTTATACTCTAATTGCTCCATGGGTGCTGTGCAATGCAACCCTGGCTGTGACCCTGCGGGTGTCGGGATATGCAAAAAAACAAAAAATAATCCATTACAAGTATAAGCCCCCCCAAAAAGTATTATTATCAGGATTGCTTCTGCCAGAATATGGTGTGAAGGTACTTAATCTTTACAGTGACATGACATCAAATAGATTCAATCTATTCTAGAATCTAGAGGGAACAGTGGAGACGTCAGTGTTCTAGCCACCTGTCGTGCAAGGTGTTACGTAACAGCATTATGGGAGGCACACGATTGTTTGGTTTTCTCTGATCATGCTGAAGGTTAATGTATTCCAGGGTGCATCCCAAATGGGACCATAATCCCTACATAGTGCACTACTTTTGACCAGGGCCCATAGGGAATAGGATGCCCTTTGGAAAGCAGGCCCAAAGGAAAAGTAGAAAGCGGTGAAACTCATCTCCCTGTCAGGTTGTGTTTTGTCATGCAGTTCACATCTTGTCATGTCATGTTCCATCATCATGTTGTGTAATGTCATCTGACCTCAGTCTCTCCTAGCTCTACTGCTGGACAGCTGCTTAGAAGAGGGTGAATGGACTTTCATATAGACTACAGTCGAGTTTCAGGCCAACTACAATGCAGTTGTTGACCGAGCAGTGGGGCATCAGAATGCTATATCATATGATGTGGTTAGCTGATATGTTAAACATCCATCCAGATGTTCTGAGATCTGGCAGCATCAATGCAATGTAGTTACTCTGGAATGCGGCCCATGTCTTTCGAATGTGTTGCATTTGTTTGATTTGCTACTAAAAACACCTACACTTCAACGTATTTGGTATCTAAAAAAACGATTTCAGATTTTCATCATCATCATCATTACTTTTTGTGTTATCCTTCACCTCAGACTCTCCATCTCTCTGACTCTGTTTGTGGTATACCTGTTGGGTTTCTTGTCTCTCTCTCCTCATCTTTTCATTGCCTACCTTTTCTGTGTGGCCCAATAAGTGCAGGTTGATTAGTTTGTGTGTGTGTGTGTTGTAAAGAGAGTGGTGTTTGCGATAACTGTTGGCAAAGAACTGACAATTACTCAGAGTCCCGGGGAAATGATACTTTGCTCAATGAAGATTAGGGATAAAGCAGACAGCTAAACGAATTGGCCAGTTTTGTGTGTGTAATATAATCAATTTCTAAATATCTTCTACAATGCTAACACCAATGCTAAACACCATGACCTTATGACTGAACCAATGTTGATAACGTCAATGAGAAAAACGATAGGCAGGAGGATAGGCAGGAGGATAGGCAGGAGGATAAGCAGGAGGAAAGGCACAGCTCGCTCCTGCCTGTGAACTCCACAAAGTTACTGCAGCTGGTCCTCACTATACCAACCACAACAGCATCTGTTGAGAGGTCATTTTCTGCGCTGAAACAGATAAAGACATACAGTCAAAACCGGACCGATCAAGGATGATACTCATCCCTTGCCATCATCTCCATCACATGGAGACCAATATACCTTTAAAACTGAGGGCCAAAAGAGAAGAGTTTTACAGTTCAGTCAATGATGTCTTTACCCAGAAGGATAGAGGGAAGGACTTTGTTTAAAAGTAAGTGCAGGTGTTTATTTACAGTAGTGCCATCTATTACATTACGTGTCTATTGTGGAAGTACAGAGCCTTCGGAAAGTATTCAGACCCCTTGACTTATTCAACRTTTTGTTACTTTTCAGCCTTATTCTAAAATTGATTAAATAGTTTTTTCCCCTCATCAATCTACACACAATACCCAATAATGACAAATCATCCCTTATTTATATATATATATATATATATATATATATATATATATATACACATTTCATTTTTTATGCAAATGTATAAAATATATACATATATACAGTACCTGTCAAAAGTTTGGACACACCTACTCATTCAAGGGTTTTTTCTTTATTTTAATAATTGTCTACATTGTAGAATAATAGTGAAGACATCAAAACTATGAAATAACACATACAGTGGGGAGAAAAAGTATTTGATACACTGCCGATTTTGCAGGTTTTCCTAATTACAAAGCATGTAGAGGTCTGTAATTTTTATCATAGGTACACTTCAACTGTGAGAGACGGAATCTAAAACAAAATCCAGAAAATCACATTGTGTATGATTTTTAAGTAATTCATTTGCATTTTATTGCATGACATAAGTATTTGATCACCTACCAACCAGTAAGAATCCGGCTCTCACAGACCTGTTAGTTTTTTTTAAGAAGCCCTCTGTTCTCCACTCATTACCTGTTAACTGCACCTGTTGAACTCGTTACCTGTATAAAAGACACCTGTCCACACACTCAATCAAACAGACTCCAACCTCTCCACAATGGCCAAGACCAGAGAGCTGTGTAAGGCATCAGGGATAAAATTGTAGACTGCACAAGGCTGGGATGGGCTACAGGACAATAGGCAAGCAGCTTGGTGAGAAGGCAACAACTGTTGGCGCAATTATTAGATAGAAGAGAAATAGAAGAAGTTCAAGATGATGGTCAATCACCCTCGGTCTGGGCTCCATGCAAGATCTCACCTCGTGGGGCATCAATGATCATGAGGAGGGTGAGGGATCAGCCCAGAACTACACGGCAGGACCTGGAAGACGAGAGAGCTGGGACCACAGTCTCAAAGAAACCATTAGTAACACACACTACGCGTCATGGATTAAAATCCTGCAGGCACACAAGGTCCCCCTGCTCAAGCAGGCGCATGTCCAGGCCCGTCTGAAGTTGCCCAATGGATGATCCAGAGGAGGAATGGGGCAGGTCATGTGGTCTGATGATTCAAAAATAGAGCTTTTTGGTCTAAACTCCACTCGCCGTGTTTGGAGGAAGAAGAAGGATGAGTACAACCCCAAGAACACCATCCCAACCGTGAAGCATGGAGGTGGAAACATCATTCTTTGGGGATGCTTTTCTGCAAAGGGGACAGGACGACTGCACCGTATTGAGGGAGGATGGATGGGGCCATGTATTGCGAGATCTTAGCCAACAACCTCCTTCCCTCAGTAAGAGCATTGATGATGGGTCGTGGCTGGGTCTTCCAGCATGACAACGACCCGAAACACACAGCCAGGGCAACTAAGGAGTGGCTCCGTAAGAAGTATCTCCAGGTCCTGGAGTGGCCTAGCCAGTCTCCAGACCTGAACCCATAGAAAATCTTTGGAGGGAGCTGAAAGTCCGTATTGCCCCAGCGACAGCCCCGAACCTGAAGGATCTGGAGAAGGTCTGTATGGAGGAGTGGCAAAATCCTGCTGCAGTGTGTGCAACCTGGTCAAGAACTACAGGAAACGTATGATCTCTGTATTGCAAACAAAAGGATTCTGTACCAAATATTAAGTTCTGCTTTCTGATGTATCAAATACTTATGTCATGCAATAAATGCTAATAATTACTTAAAATCATACAATGTGATTTTCGGGATTTTTGTTTTAGATTCCGTCTCTCACAGTTGAAGTGTACCGTATGATAAAAATTACAGACCTCTACATGCTTTGTAAGTAGGAAAATCTGCAAAATCAGCTAGTGTATCAAATCACTTGTTCTCCCCCACTGTATGTAATCATGTAGTAACCAAAAAAGTGTTAAACAAATCACATGTATCTTAGATTCTTCAAAGTAGCCACCCTTTGACTTGATGACAGCTTTGCACCTCATGGATTCTCTCAACCAGCTTCAAGAGGAACGCGTTTCCTTCAATCTTGAAGGAGTTCCCAGGCACTGTTGGCTGCTATTCCTTCATTCTGCGGTCCACACTCATCCCCAAACCATCTCAATTGGGTTGAAGTCGGGTGATTGTGGAGGCCAGGTCAACTGATGCAGCACTCAATCACTCTCCTTCTTGGTCAAATAGCCCTTACACAGCCAGGAGGTGTGTTTTCGGTCATTGTCTTGTTGAAAAACAAAYGATAGTCCCACTAAGTGCAAACCAGATGGGATGACGTATCGCTTCAGAATGCTGTGGTAGCCATGCTGGTTATGTGTGCCTTGAATTCTAAATAAATCACTGACAGTGTCACCAGCAAAGCACCCCAACACCTATTCACACCTCCTCCTCCATGCTTCACGGTGGGAATCACACGTGGAGATGATCTGTTCACCAACTCTGAGTCTCATAAAGATGGTTGGAACAAAAAATCTCAAATTTGGACTCATCAGATCAAAGAACACATTTCTAGCGGTCTAATGTCCATTTCTCGTGTTTCTTTGCTCAAGCAAGTCTCTTCTTCTTATTAGTGGTGTCGTTTAGTAGTGGTTTCTATGAAGCAATTCGACCATGAAGGCCTGATTCAAGCAGTCTCCTCTGAACAGTTGATGTTGAGATGAGTCATTTACTTGAACTCTGTGAGGCATTTATTTGGGCTGCAATCTGAGGCTGGTAACTCTAATGAACTTATCATCTGCAGCAGAGGTAACTCTGGGTCTTCCTTTCCTGTGGGGGTCCTCATGAGAGACAGTTTCATCATAGCGCTTGATTGTTTTTGCGTCTGCTCTTGAAGAAACTTTCAAAGTTCTTGAAATGTTTCTTATTGACTGACCTTCATGTCTTAAAGTAATGWCGGACTGTTGTTCTCTTTGCTTATTTCATCTGTTCTTGTCATAATATGGACTTTGTCTTTTACCAAATAGAGCTATCTTCTGTATACCACCCTACCTTGTCACAACACAACTGATTGACTCAAACAAATTAACTTTTAACAAGGCACATCTGTTAATTGAAATGCATTCCAGGTGACTACCTCAAGAAGCTGGTTGAGAGAATGTCAAGAGTGTGCAAAGCTGTCATCAAGGCAAAGGATGGCTACTTTGAAGAATCTCAAATCTATTTGGATTTGTTGAACCATTTTTTGGCTACCACATCATTCCATATGTATTATTTCATAGTGTTGATGTCTTCACTATTATTCTACTGTAGAAAATAGTAAAATAAAGAAAAAACCTTTAGGTAGGTGTGAATAGATGAGTAACATTTGACTGGTACTGTATATATCACAGTTTAAGTACTAAGACTCTTTACTCAGTACTTTGTTAAAGCACATTTTCAGCAATTACAACCTCAAGTCTTCTTGGGTATGATGCTACAAGCTTGGCACACCTGTATTGTGAGTTTCTCCCATTCTTCTCTGAAGATCCTCTCAAGCTCTGTTAGGTTGGATGTGGAGTGTCGCTGCACAGATATTTTCAGGTCTCTCCAGTGATGTTTGATTGGAATCAAGCCCAGGCTCTGACTGGGCCACTCAAGGACATTCAGAGACTTGTCCCGAAGCCACTTCTGCTTTGTCTTGGTTGTGTGCTTAGGTTTGTTGTTCTGTTGGAAGGTGAACCTTCGCCCCAGTCTGAGGTCCTGAGTGCTCTGGAGCAGGTTTTCAGGATCTCTCTGTACTTTGCTCCGTTCATCTTTCCCTCGATCCTGACTTGTCTCCCAGTCCCTCCCACTGAATAACATCCCGACATCATGATGCTGCCACCACCATGCTTCAACGTAGGGATGGTGCCAGGATTCCTTCAGATGTGACGCTTGGTATTCAGGCCAAAGAGTTCAATCTTGGTTTCATCAGAACAGGGAGTCTTTTTTATCATGGTCTGAGAGTCCTGATTAGTGGAGTGCTGCAGAGATGGTTGTCCTTCTGGAAGCTTCTCCCATCTCAACAGAAGAACTCTCAACAGAATAACTCAACAGAAGCACTGTCAGAGTGACCATCGGGTTCTTGGTCACCTCCCTGACCAAGGCCCTTCTCCCCTGATTGCTCAGTTTGGCCAGGCGGCCAGCTTTATGAATAGTCTTGGTAGTTACAAACTTATTCTATTTAAAAATGATGGATGCCAAGTGTTCTTGGGGACCTTCAATGCTGCAGAAATATGTTGTACCCTTCCCAGATCTGTGCCTCTACACAATCCTGTCTCGGAGCTCTACGGACAAATCTCATGGCTTGGTTTTTGCTCTGACATGTACTGTCAACTGTGAGACCTTATATAGACAGGAGTGTGCCTTTCAAAATCATGTCCAATCAATTGAATTTACCAGGGGTAGACTCCAATCAAGTTGTAGAAACATCTCAGGGATGATCAATGAAAACAGGATGCACCTGAGCTCAATTTTGAGTCTCGTAGCAAGAGTCTGAATACCTAGGTAAATAAAGTATTTCAGTTTTTGGATTTTAATACATTTTGAAAATGTTATTATCAGGTATTGTGATTGATGAGGAAAACAGTGAATTTAACAATTTTAATAGTAGCCTCCCCTAGTGGCTCAGCAGTCTAAGGCACTGCATTCCACTACAGCCCAGGGTTCGATCCCAGCCTGTGTTACAGCCAGCCTTGACTGGGAGACCCATGAGGCRGCGCACAATTGGCCCAGGGTCGTCCGGGTTAGGGGAGGGTTTGGACCGGCCGGGATTTCCTTGTTCCATCGAACTCGTGCGACTCCTTGTGGTGGGCCTGGTGCCTGCAAGCTGACCTCTGTCGCCAGTTGTACGGTGTTTCCTCTTGACACAATGGTGCGGCTGGCTTCCGGGTTAAGCAAGCAGTGTGTCAAGAAGCAGTGTGGCTTTGTAGGGTCATGTTTCGGAGGACGCATGTCTCTCGACCTTCCCCTCTCCAGAGTCCGTATGGGAGTTACAGAGATGGGACAAGACTGTAACTACCAGTTGGAAATCAGTAAAACAAATATTCAGCCTGTAACATAACAAAAAGGGAAGGGGTCTGAATACTTTCGGGAAATGCACTGTACATATATCAGTAGCGCTGACTACTAGACATTTATGTGTCTAGTAGGCCTACTTGCTGGCATTTGGTTGTCTCTCTGTGGTGCTGAAAGTCKCCTGTTCGTGCACGACAGTTGTGTGGGGCCTATTGTGGCCTGTGGATCAGCGTTTCAGTTAGTAATTGCCACCTTTTGGCCAATAAAATAAATGAGAAGCCGATAAATAAAATTGTAGCAGGACAAATTGTCCAGGGCTGCCCTGCTGCTGAGGAGAGAGAAAGCGAGAGAGGAGCTTTGGCCTAGGCTACTGTTGAATGCGAAGATGGAGGCCTTTTACATTGAAAAGTTTTTAAAATTAAATTTARAGAGTATGACTATAGTGAAAAAGGCAGGCTCCAGATAGCGACCATTTAGTTTACTTTTGATTTGGCTGTGTGAGTAAAATAATCGGTGCTGGCAGCACATTCATTCACGTCACTAAAAACATACAATTTTTTAGGTGGCTAAAACCATGATTTGGTCAAACATTAAAGTACATTATCCTCATGATTCCTGTAATGAAAGTGTCTGCCCCTGTACCGGTTTCGCTGGGGCCTGCTGCTGTGTTGTTTACCCTTTCACCGGGAGAAAGAAAAGTGCTCTGATTGTATAACATTTTAAAATCCAATTGCCGGAAAAAAACAACTATCCTGTTTTCAGTGATGGAGAGAGGATGTTACGGTAGGCTACAACTGCCACGTTTTGTTGGACATTAAACTTACTGTTAGATTAATACATGGCTACTAGCAGTGGGTATTATATTTAAAGTTAGCGATCTAATTAATGCATTTTGAGTATCCACTTACTCAGGTGGTGAATTAGCCCCAAATAAACTAGTCTGTGATACTAGTGCACATTAAGATGCAGGCAAATTCATCTCTATTGAAAAAATGTATATATAAAAAAATGTATAACAACAATAGCTTAATGGTCAACCCAAAATGCATGACTATCACTGGATTASGTTGGACATACAAATATTGAATCACAAAATCACAAGATGATGAAATAACTTACTTCTTCAATACCGTCTCAGTAGGCTATTGCACTTTTTAATATATCACTGTGAATGACTTTCCAAGATGTTAGCCCTACTATTTTTTTGCTATGCCACGGAAAAAAAATTGGTGCGACCAAATCAAATTGGTTCGACCACAAACTGAAAACATTAGTGGCACCAGTGGCACTAGACGGAATTGTTGTCTGGAGCCTTACTATAAAGGGAAAGTTCTCTGTATGGTTATAATTATTGTAATATTGTAATGGTTAAAGATAARTAGAATGTTTGTGCTGCCAAAATGCAGGCCACTATGCAACTCATTATTCAGGTAAGATGCAATTTTAGATTTTTTTTACTTTTATCATTATTATTATTGTATATCATTTGAATTATTGTAGGCGCATTTRTTAATGCAAACCAGTTCTGTAAATTTGCAAAACGTGTTTTGTTTCATTCTATTGAGACATTTTCATTGGCTAATTGAAGTGCAATCTGTAGTTTTAATTGTATGCTTTGTGTTATCTTAACTTTTTACTGGAGTAACCAAAATCAGGGTCACACAGAGCCTTGAACAAATCTACTTTAAGATCGGTGTGTCCCCCACGGGACGGTTGAGCTAACGTAGGCTAATGCGATTAGCATGAGGTTGTAAGAAACAAGAACATTTCCCAGGACATAGAAATATCTGATATTGACAGAAAGCTTAAATTCTTGTTAATCAAACTGCACTGTCCAATTTACAGTAGCTATTACAGTGAAAGATTACCATGCTGTTGTTTGAGGAGAGTGCACAGTTATGAACTTGAAAATGTGTTAATAAACCAATTAGGCGCATTTGAACAGTCTTCTTGATACAACATTTTGAACAGAAATACAATTGTTCATTGGATCAGTCTAAAACGTTGCACATACACTGCTGCCATCTGGTGGCCAAAATCTAAATTGYGCCTGGGCTGGCATAATACATTATGGCCTTTCTCTGGTATTTCAAAGATGATGGTACAAAACAATACAAAAAAAACACATGTTTTTTTATTTGTATTATCTTTTACCAGATCAAATGTGTTACATTCTCCTACATTAATTTAACATTTCCACAAACGTCAAAGTGTTTCCTTTCAAATGGTATCAAGAATATGCATATCCTTGCTTCAGGTCCTGAGCTACAGGAAGTTAGATTTGGGTATGTCGTTTTAGGCTAAATTGTATTAAACAAAAGCATGCACCTAAAACACATAGTTGTGGGCTTAAAGAAAATGAAAACACCTGTACCATGTCAGATATAGAGTTGAAATGTATTACATTTTGAGTTTGCATCCCAATATTACACTTTATTTACTGTACATCACAGAAGACGGAAATATAACAAAACTTGTGTAAAGGTTTATTAATWWTGAAAAATATGAATAACATTTCACCCATCAGGCCACTAAGTCATTTGACTGCAGGACAGGGTTACGGTAGGTTATAAGTAGGCCTGTTGTAAAATAAATATCGCCTATTGCTATCAKTTGTTGGGTATGGTAGGCTCTAGCCTTTCTTGGTCATTTCTGCA
The DNA here is from genome assembly GCF_002910315.2 of Salvelinus sp. IW2-2015. NCBI lineage: Eukaryota > Metazoa > Chordata > Actinopteri > Salmoniformes > Salmonidae > Salvelinus > Salvelinus sp. IW2-2015. Next base: position 276,196 of record NW_019942755.1, on the reverse strand, counting down.
ATATATCCTGTTCAAAACATTTGTGAAGGTTTCAAACGGTTCAAGTGTTTTGTTTAATTCTGTTGAGCCATTTTCTTTGGCCAAAGAAATTCCAACTGTAATGTTGTGTTTGTCTCAATGTAATATCCTGCTCGTATTTTCCCTGTAAACAATAGCTTGACTTCCTTTTRATATTACCCTAATAACGTTTATAAACTTCTGTGAAGGTTTAGTGTGGTACTGTATGGCTATTATTCTATTGTACTGCGGGCCTATGGTATAAAGGCAGTGCGCACCAGGAATCCAACTGACTCTGACAATTAATTTCACCTATATTTAACTAGGCAACTTTATTTGACTTGAGGTGTGGAATACTTTTGTAGGTCTACCAGAGTTATTCCTATCATCCAACAATATAATGCTTATCCTCATAAAAAAGATTAAAATTGAAAATTATATATAGCACTCTGAGTATAAAGTATAAAGAAAATCATGTTGGTGTCATAGCATGCAGCCGATCTCTCTCTCCTCTCCTCTCCATTTCTCTCCATTTCTCTCTCTCTCTCTCTCCTCTCCTCTCCTCTCCACCCTCTCTCTCTCTTTCTCTCTCTCCTCTCCTCTCCACCCTCTCTATTTCTCTCTACCCCCCTCTCTCTTTCTAAATTCAATTTCAATTTAAGGGCTTTATGGGCATGGGAAACATATGTTAACATTGCCAAAGCAAGTGAAGTAGATAATAAACAAAAGTGAAATAAACAATAAAAATGAACAGTAAACATTACACTCACAGAAGTTCCAAAATAATAAAGACATTTAAAATGTCATATGTCCATATACTCTGCTGTAATGATGTGCAAATAGCTAGTGCTAAGTGCAAAAGGGAAAATAAATAAACATAAATATAGGTTGTATTTAAAATGGTGTTTGTTCTTCACTGGTTTCCCTTTTCTTGTGGGAACAGGTCTCATATCTTGCTGCTGTGATGTCACACTGTGGTATTTCACCCAATAGATATGGGAGTATATCAATTTTTTTATATCAAGATTTGTTTTTAAATTATTTTTGGGACTGTATAATCTGAGGGAAATATGTGTCTCTAATATGGTCATACATTTGGCAGAAGGTTAGGAAGAGCAGCTAAGTTTCCACCTAATTTTGTGGGCAGTGCCTGTCTTCTCTTAAGAGCCAGGTCGCCGTTGGCAGACTAGGCTATGCTCACTGAGTCTGTATATAGTTAAAGATTTCCTTCATTTTGGGTCAGTCACAGTGGTCTTGCTCTCTCTCTCTCTCTCTCTCCCTCTTTCCGTTTGTATCTCCCTTGCCACTATCCCCACACACTCATAGCAAGGTGGGAGGTGATATTACCATGTAAAGTTGTCATATTTTCCACTCCATAATTGCTGTCCAATTGCAGCGTGCCATGGGTAAACCCTCTCTGCCTGACAGGCGGCTTACTGCCCCCACTGGGAAACACTCACACACACACACACACACACAAATACAGGCGTGCACACACACATAGACATGGTCACATGACCCAAACACAGCAGGAAGACAGGGGCTGCGGCCCAAACACTTAAAAGACACAACCTATCCCCTCAACCGTCAAGTTAAGTGGACATGTATCACGAAGTCTGACGAGTATACACTTGCAGGGCAAGAGGTGAGGGAGGAAGGAAGGATTTTAAATTGACCACCCTTGGCCTGAAATTCGTCACTCGTTCATCCCGCGATGATTGTGTTTTCAGCCACCGGTAGCTTGTGGGTGCTTAATATCCGCTACAGTCAATTGTGAGTGCATGTCTACTTATATGAAAATATACAATATTTAAAAACTTTTTGGGCTAAGCCCTTTTTTCTCAATTTCCGCCTGATTGACATGCCCAAAGTAAACTGCCTGTTGCTCAGGCCCTGAAGCCAGGATATGCAATATATTGGTACCATTTGAAAGAAAACACTTTAAATTGTAGACATGTTAAAATAATGTAGGAGAATATAACAAAAGATATGGTAGGAGGAAATCCAAAGAAAAACCAACCAGAAATATTTTTTTTTTTTGAGAGAACATGCTCTTACTTACTTACTTACTTACTGAAGTTATTGTCCCCATGGGAGAATTTTGCTACAGTGCCATGTAGAAGTTTGAAGTGGCGTTTAATACAAAAAAAATTGTCAATACAACTTTCATAACAGTTACACAATAAAACTTTTTTTTTAAAAGACTACGTCTGCTGGGCCTTACTGAGTCGATAAGAACGTTAGCCCGAGCTATTTAATGAGGGATATCACACCTGGCACAAATTATTGTCTAGTTGTGTTTTTCCTGCTGAGGGGGGCCAATCCTGCGCCCAGAAGGGCAGTAGTTAAAGTCCGGGTAGCAGGGGGTGCTTGTGTCTAAAATTATTTTATGAGCCTTACAGATGGCAATTATAGGGCATACTCAATTCGTAGCTCCCAAGATGCAATTCCTATGGCTTTCCACAGGGTGTCAGCTGCGTCTATGTTCATGGTTTCAGGCTGTCAACTCTCAAAGCAATAAGAAATATAAGTTTAAGTACAGGACACAGTCTATGGAAATTCATGTTTGCACGCGCCCATGAAGACAAATACGCACCTGCTAAATCGGTTTCCTATTGAACATTCTTCCTCCCGTATGAAATATTATAGTTTGATTATATTTTAGGGTATCTGAGGAGTAAATAGAAACGTATTTTGACTTGTTGATAAAAAGTTTAGGGGTAGATTTTCAGATTATTTTCTTGCATGTTGAACGAGTGGATTACACAAATCGATGGCACCAACTAAACAGAMTTTTTGAGATATAAAGAAGGATTTTATTTAATAAWATGACACTACATGTTATAGCTGGGACCCTTTGGATGACAAATCAGAGGAAGATTTTCAAAAAGTAAGTGAATATTTAATCGCTATTTGTGAGTTTATGAAACCTGTGCCGGTGGAAAAATATTTTGATGTGGGGCGCCGTCCTCAAACAATCGCATGGCATGCTTTCGCTGTAATAGCTACTGTAGATCGGACAGTGCAGTTAGATTAACAAGAATTGAAGCTTTCAACCGATATAAGACACTTGTATGTACATAAATGTTTAATATCCATAATTTTTATGATTATTTATTTGAATTGCGCRCCCTCCAGATTCACCGGAAATTGTCCCGCTAGCKGGACGCCTAGCCTGAAGAMGTTTTTAAGAATTCCTGAACTTAACCCTAACCTTAAAAATTCTGCCTCCTATTCAAAATATCTAAAACATATTTTATATCACTGGATTTTTACTCTCAACCATTAGAATGATAGGCAGATGCTTACGCCATTCTGCCATCCCCATCCACAACACCCTTGCAAAACTGAAACCTACTTTAAGGAAATGGCGCTCACTGTTTCCCCTAGTGGCCAGTTACCACGTCATCTCACGATGTCCTCAGACATGGATGGATGTTCCAATACTGACTTGTATCACGGGTGACCTGGCTGATAATCACACAGTCACACTCAGTTGCCAACAACACTATCACCATGGTTACAAAAGCCTTAAAGAACAAATCCCTACACTAAAAACGAATCACTACAACATTCACACACAGACACACATGCAAGAACATACACACATGCATGGAAACACACACACACACACACACACACACACACACA
>NW_019942755.1:242315-272343 GCF_002910315.2 Salvelinus sp. IW2-2015 | reverse complement strand
GTGTCATTGTGCTACTGTGTGTGTGGTCATTAAAGCTGCAGTGAAAGTGCACCAAGATGTAATAAATTCATTAACCAGAGTGGAGGGTTGTGAAACATGGACGTTTTTATCGGGTGTGGGGGTCTACACTCTTAAGAAGTACAGGCAGAACGTGAGCACACACACACAGACTCTTTTGCTGGCTGTGGTCTGTCATAAGCGCCTGAGGGAGTGAGAGCTTGGTCATTAAAAACCTGAGAGAGATAACATCCCGACATCGTTAGCAAATACCACCAGCACACTGCTGCTAACTTTATTACCCCCGCTTTTAATACATTGCCACATTAATTCACTCTCACCACAGGCTGTGGGCATGACAACTAACACTCTCTCTACATCTCTCTCTCAATATCTCTCTCTCTCTCTCTCTCTAAATCTCTCTTTCTCTAAATATCTCTTTCTCTCTCTCTCTCGCTACATCTCTCTCTCTCTAAATATCTCTCTCTACATCTCTCTCTAAATAGCTCTCTCCTCTCTCTCTCTTCTCTCTCTCTCTCTACATCTTTCTCTCTCTACATTACTCTCTCTCTCTAAATATATCTCTCCTCTCTCTCTACACACATCTTTCTACCTACATCTCTCTCCCTCTACATCTGTCTCTCTCTTGCTCTTGAAATATCTCTCCTCTCTCTTTCCATCTCTCTCTCTCTCTCTCCTCTCTCTCTAAATATATCTCTCCATCTCTCTCTCTCTAAATCTCTCTCCTCTCTATTTCTCTCTCTCTGCTCTCTCTCTCTCTCTCTAAATATCTCTCTCTACATGTCTCTCTCTGTCTCCCCTCTCTCTCTCTAAATATCTCTCTCTACGTCTCTCTCTCTCTAAATATCTTTCTACATCTCTCTCTCTAAATATCTCTCTCTCCTCTCTCTCTCTCCTCTCTCCCTCTCCTCTCTCTCTCTCCTCTCTCTACCTTTCTTCCATTTCTGGAAAAAAATCAAGCAAAAGAGGGATTTAAAGTGGCTGTTAATAAATGGGCCCTTCCACCATGATTCTTCGTCCTCCTGCTACAAGAACATCTATTATGTCTTAAGCCTGTGCTAATAGTCTGCTAGCGCCCTAGATAATTAATAACCCTTCACTAGAAAGAGCAAAAGACAAGCTCAAGGACCTCACGTTCACACACACACACACACACACACACATATGAGTAGTGCTGTTGCGGTGAGGTCACGAGTCAAATTCCAGGTGGCCATTTAGTCACTATAATTAGGCTTCTCCAAACTCTGATGCTGCTGCTGGTCATTAGTAGCCTACCAAACTTAGCACTCTATTATCCATCTAATCATTCTGACATCAATGCAAATGTAATCGAACATCTAATCCAACACTTCATGAGAGCCCATGATCTCATGATGCGCAAGATTTCTTTAGGTTCTGCAATTGTGCGAGAAAACAGAGTGATGGCCTCTACTAAATAGAGGAGGATCCCATTGGCTTTCTATAGGCTAGGCCTACTATATTTATTTCTCAATTTTCCTCATATTAAGCACCTTGTTCATATTTACAACAGGAGTATAGCCTACCTGGCTGGCATGAAAATGAACCACGGGAAAAGCGTACTCCATTCACTATTTAAGTGCATAGATGACATGTATTTTTTCCCKGTGCCCCTGTTTCGATACAGGTGCATGATAAAGGTCCATTCTAAATCAAAACAAATTTCACACATATGTTATTTAATATATGTAAAGACGAGATTAAATCAAGAATAATCTGATGGGTGACAATGTTAGCCTATCATTGTGAATGATATATGATCACCTGTGAATGATGCCCAGCATAAGAGACAATGCAACTTGTTCTAATCATAGTATCACACCTCATGTAGCGCTAGGCCCATAGGCCATATAGTTCTGATAGGGTTAGGTATCAACACGCTCATGGAGCCTAAGCCCATGGCCTAGTAGGTTCTGATAAGGGTTAGTTATCACAACCTCATGTAGCCAGCCCAGTAGGCCTAAGTATGTTCTGATGAAGGTTAGTACTCACACCTGCATAGTAGCCGTAGGCCCAATGGAGCCTATATGTTCATTATAAGCGATTGATATCACGACTAAGTGAGGCGCAAAAACTTCTAAATTAGTCACATTAATACTCCGCTTGCAAGGGGTGTAGGAATCCTAACTCCACATACATAACGCCACGGGTCTGGAGTGAAATTGTCATTCGTCTGTCAATACAAATAGCCTCCAAAACCCTACTCACATAGACACTTGGATGTCATCATCACAGGTTTAGCCATCCGTGATTGTCACCAAAGCCCCATATACGTACCCCACCAGCGTCGACCTGTACACTCGTCCGTTGGCGTGGCGCCCGCTTCATGACGCGTCGGCCATAACCCACTGGTTCCACGTAATCCCTACAAGACCCTGCTAGGTCAACAGTCCCCCCTTAACTACTCAGGCTCGCCTAGGTCACCATAGCAGCACCTACCTGGTAGCACGCGCTTCAGCAGGTATAATCTCTCTAGTCACCCCATAAACCCCAATCTTCCTTTGACGCCGTCTCTTCCAGTTCTCTTGCTCCAATGACTGAACACTACAAAATCTCTGAAACTGGAAACGATTATCGTCCCTCACTAGCTTTAAGCAGCCGAGCTGTCAGAGCAGCTCATAGATTACTGCACCTGTCACATAACCCATTACAATTTAGCCCAAGAGCAACTACCCTTACGCTAGCATGAGGGGTTGTGATTGAGATTAATTTATCTATTCGCCTCTCTTTGCACCCCATTATTTCAATTCTCTACTTTGCACTTTCTATCCACTGCAAACCAACTCATTTTCCAGTGTTTTTTAGTTTTATTTTTAACTTGCTGTGTGTGTACTCACTTCGCCTCCATGGCCTTTTTATATGTTGTTATTTAGTTATACAGTGATATTTGTGGCCTTCACCTCCCTTATCTCACCGTCACTGCGTCCATTAGTATATAGACTTATTTTTTTTCATCGTGTATATATACCTAATATGTTTGTTTACTCCATGTGTAACGTATTGTATGTGTATGTGTCGAACAATGCTTTGCTTATCTTGGCCAGGTCGCAATTGTAAACCTGAGAACGTAGTCTCACAGTTTCGCCTACTGGTGAAAGGAAAGGTTAAAATAAAAAAAAAAAAATGAAAAAGTTTCAGCGCAATACAGTACAAAATTGCAGTTGCGGTCACTTTGGATGTAATTGTCTTTTCCCCTAATGGAACATTGCACTTGTATCCTACTGCCGTGTGCAGCATGCTGAGATTAAAATGTGAAGAAAAAGCCTAATAGTTTATCAACATTTCAAGCTAAACTGACAAGACTCAAATGCAGAAACTGAAAAGACCCAAATGCAGAAACTGAAAAGACCCAAATGCAGAAAAAGAAGGCATCTCAGATGTTTATTATAAAACAGGGGGCAGGCAAACAGCAGATCAAAGGCAGGCAGAGGTCAGTAATACGAGGCAGAATCAAACAGGTACAGAAYGGCAGGCAGGCCCAGGGTCAAGGCAGGCAGAATGGTCAGAACTGGGAGGAGGGTGCGGAGCAACAGAAGACAAACAGCGATGGGGAAAGGGATGATTAAATGGGAGGARAGTTTACGGGACTCCACCCAGAGGGGCAGACCCCGAGGTGACAGCCATACCCTCTGCCCGAGATGGTAGTGGGGAACAGGGGTCCAGTGGCGTTCCGCCTGTTGCCGATACTTGGAGGTAGTCTTGAGAAGAGCGGACTGGGCTCTCTTCCAGGTATGGCGACAGCGGCGGACGAACATCTGGGCTGAGCGTATGCTGACCTCTTCCTCTTGCTCAGGGAAGAGCGGKGGCTGATATCCCATGGAACACTCGAAGGGTGAGAGACCAGTGGCCGGGTAGGGTAGGGTGTTGCGGGCGTATCCCACCCACACGAGTTGCTGACTACAGATTGGCAGAGACGAGGCAACAAAGAGCTGTATCCAGGACCTGATATGGCTCCGACTGCCCGTTAGACAGGGGGTGAAAACCGGAGGACAGGCTGGACGACGACCAAATGAGGGTGCAGAACAGCTACCAGAACCTTGGCTGAGAGTATCTTGGGAATGGGCAATAAATGGGCGGCTTTGGAAAAGCTATCCACCGTAAGGATAGTGGTGTTGCCATCTGATGTAGGGAGACCATTGACAAAGTCCAGGGATGTATGGGACCAAGGACGATGAGGAACAGGGAGTGGTTGAAGGAGGCCAGCCGGAGCTTGCCATGCAGTCTTATTCTGAGCACACACACACGGCTACAAACACAGAGGCATCAGGAACCATGGTGGGCCACCAAAAACGTTGTCGTAAAAAGGCCAGGGTCCAATGGGAGCAAGGATGGCAGGCAAGTCTGGAAAAATGGGCCCATTCCAGACCGAGGAACGGGACAAACATCCCATTAGCTGGTTCCCGCCCTGGAGTCCGGCTGGGAATGCTGCGCCTCACTGACCTTGCTCTCAATACCCCAGATGACTGCAGCCTCTAGACAAGAGGTAGGGAGGATGGTTTCTGGGTCCGATGGTGTAGCAGCGGGACAATAGATGCGTGAGAGCGCATCAGGCTTCACATTCTTGGACCCTGGGCGGTAGGATATGGTAAAGTTGAACCAAGTGAATAGCAGGGCCCATTGAGCTTGCCTAGAGTTGAGGCGCTTGTTAGTGCRGAGATATTCCTGGCTCTGATGATCAGTCCACACTAGGAATGGATGTTCTTCCCCCTCTAACAAGTGCCTCCAGTCCTCCAACGCCGTCTTCACTGCGAGTAGTTCTCGATTTCCCACATCATAATTCCTCTCAGTGGTGATAAGATGATGTGGTCCTCCACCACGAACTGACAGAATGTGTTCCGGATGGATTAAGATGGGTTGCTGTGGTGAATCGATGCTTGAGGTCCAAGAACACCCGGTCAGCAGCTGGAGACCACATGAATGGGACATTGGGAGGCGTGAGTGCTGAAAGGGGGGAAGCCATGGTGCTGTAACCCCGGATGAAACAGCGGTAGAAAATACCAAACCCAAGGAAGCGTTGCAGCTGCACTCTGGATGTGGGTCGATATACGCAGTCATAGGGCCGATGCGGGAGGAAGCGCTGTGCCGGGCCTTGTTGAAAACCTCCCGGAGGATCCTGGTACTCTGCGGGAACGGTAGGGAGGTTCGGAGGCTTTCCCCAAACCCGCAGGAAGACGTCCCGGGACAGGCTGCGCCGACTTCAGACAATGAGCAAGCAGAACAAGGGTTGCACCTATTGATTGAACCAACAGTCCAGTTGATGAAGGGATTGTGCCTCTGGAACGATGAAAAAACCAACACCAAGGGTCCTGAGGAGATTCGATGAGAAGAAATTGCATAGACTCACTGTTGGTTACCTGACCACTCACAGGTTGATAGGAACGGTATTGTGGGTGACTCTGCAATAGAGCGCTCAGTGCTCTGACGTCCATGGAGAATGGAAGAGGGGTTGAGTCGGGATACCCAGCTCTGAGTCATGGGAATGGAGAGGGGTCGAGTCGGGATACCACAGCTCTGACGATCCATGGGATGGAGAGGGGTCGAGTCGGGATACCAGCTCTAGTCCATGGAATGGAGAAGGGGTCGAGTCGGGATAACCCAGCCTGACGTCATGGAATGGAGAGGGGTCGAGTCGGGGATACCCAGCTCTGACGTCCCATGGAGAATGGAGAGGGGTCGAGTCGGGATACCCAGCTCTGACGTCCATGGGAATGGAGAGGGTCGAGTCGGGATACCCAGTTCTGACGTCCATGGAATGGAGAGGGGAGGGTCGAGTCGGATACCAAGCTCTGAACGTCCATGGGAATGGAGAGGGGTCGAGTCGGGATACCCAGCTCTGAGTCCATGGGCAATGGAGAAGGGGTCGAGTCGGGATACCCAGCTCTGACGTCCATGGAGAATGGAGAGGGGTCGAGTCGGGATACCCAGCTCTGACGTCCATGGAATGGGAGAGGGGTCGAGTCGGGATACCCAGCTCTGACGTCCATGAATGGAGAGGGTCGAGTCGGGATACCCAGCTCTGACGTCCAGGGAATGGAGGGGTCGTCCGGATCCAGCTCTGAGTCCATGGGAATGGAGAGGGTCAGTCGGGATACCCAGCTCTGATGTCCATGGGAATGGAGAGGGTCGAGTCGGGATCCCAGCTCTGACGTCCATGGAATGGAGAGGGCGAGTCGGGATACCCAGCTCTGACTGTCCATGGGAATGGAGAGGGGTCGAGTCGGATATACCCAGCTCTGACGTCATGGAATGGAGAGGGGTCGAGTCGGGATAGCCCAGCTCTGATGTCCATGGGAATGGAGAGGGGTCGAGTCGGGATACCCAGCTCTGATGTCCATGGGAATGGAGAGGGGTCGAGTCGGATACCCAGCTCTGATGTCCATGGGAATGGAAGAGGTCGAGTCGGGATACCCAGCTCTGATGTCCATGGAAATGGAGAGGGGTCGAGTCGGGATACCCAGCTCTGATTGATGGGAATGGAGAGGGGTCGAGTCGGGATACCCAGCTTTTCTGACTGTCCATGGGAATGGAGAGGGGTCGAGTCGGGAATACCCAGCTCTGAGTCCATGGGAATGGAGAGGGTCGAGTCGGGATATCCCAGCTCTGGTCCATGGGAATGGAGAGGGGTCGAGTCGGGATACCCAGCTCTGACGTCCATGGGAATGGAGAGGGGTCGCGAGTCGGGATACCCAGCTCTGACGTCCATAGGGAAGGAGAGGGGTCGAGTCGGAGATACCCAGCTCTGATGTCCATGGGAATGGAGAGGGGTCGAGTCGGGATACCCAGCTCTGATGTCCTGGGAATGGAGAGGGGTCGAGTCGGGATCCGACAGCTCTGAGTCCATGGGAATGGAGAGGGGTCGAGTCGGGATATCCAGCTCTGAGTCCATGGGAATGGAGAGGGTCAGCGGGATGAGCCGCGAAGTCCTCTATGGAAGGCGTCTCTGATATTGAATGGAGAGGGTCGAGTCGGAGTTACCCAGCTCTGAGTCCATTGTGTATAGTGGAGGAATGGAGAGTCGACGATCGTGCTGCATATTCTCCAGTCTTCGTACGTCAGATGTCTGGGATAGCAGCACTTCGGAGCACGCGGGGTCGTTCCGGCGATACCACATGCCCTGCTGACGTCCAGCTGGGATGGAATCGGAGAGGAGGTGCGAGGTTCGGCAGTACCCTAGCCATCTTCTGATAGTCCTGGAATAGAGGTACAGAGCTTGGATACAGCTCGTGTCCTGGTGAGTGATAGGGTCGAGTCCAATCCCAGCTCGGACGTCAGGAATGGGTGAGGTCGTAATGGAGAGGGTCAGAGTCGGATACGCCCGCTGCTGACGTCCATGGGAATGGAGAGGGTCGAGTCGGGATAACCCAGCTATGTCAGAGATGGAGAGGGTCGTGCCGATACCGCGCTCTGACTCCATGGGAATGGAGAGGGTCGATCGGCGATACCCAGCTCTGACGTCCATTGAGAATGAGAGAGGTGGTCGAGTCGGGTATACCCAGCTCTGACGTCCATGGGAATGGAGAGGGTCGAGTCGGGATACCCAGCTCTGACGTCCATGGGAATGGAGAGGGGTCGAGTCGGGATACCCAGCTCTGACGTCCATGGAATGGAGAGGGGTCGAGTCGGGAATACCCAGCTCTGACGTCCATGGAATGGAGAGGGGTCGAGTCGGGATACCCAGCTCTGACGTCCATGGGAATGGAGAGGGGTCGAGTCGGGATACCCAGCTCTGACGTCCATGGAATGGAGAGGGGTCGAGTCGGGATACCCAGCTCTGACTGTCCATGGGAATGGAGAGGGGTCGAGTCGGGATACCCAGCTCTGACGTCCATGGAATGGAGAGGGTCGAGTCGGGATACCCAGCTCTGACGTCCATGGGGAATGGAGAGGGGTCGAGTCGGGATACCCAGCTCTGACGTCCATGGGAATGGAGAGGGTCGAGTCGGGATACCCAGCTCTGATGTCCATGGGAATGGAGAGGGGTCGAGTCGGGATACCCAGCTCTGACGTCCATGAGAATGGAGAGGGGTCGAGTCGGGATACCCAGCTCTGACACAAGGGTAGCGTCCATAAAACTCTCGTCGGCCCCAGTCAATGAGTACCCGGAGAGATTTAGACCGGTCACCCCACAGCAGGATGGCATGGAGCGGGGTACGAGTAATGGGAGATTGGAAATTCTCTGTATGGCCCACCAGCGTAATCATACCTACTGATGAGCCTGGTCTTTTAAAGAAAATAAATGTCCTGTAGTTCCACAATACAGACAGCTCTTGGTGTTCAGTCTGCATAAACGTTTGGCAGAAGACAATCTAGCTCTGCCAAGTTGCATAGGCTCTGGAGGAGGTGAGACGGCAGACCTCGGTGATTCCTGGGGTACTCGGGTATCCTCGCATCCTCTCGGTAATGTAGATGCCGGAGACTTCCGGGATTCCTCGGAGACAAAAGTTTGTGACCGCAACAGCCCTACATATGAGCATGTACATACACTTTCAAACATTCACTAGCATGTACACACAAGGATGTTGATTGTCCTCAGTTGAGTCTCAAATGGCATCATGTTCCCTATATAGTGCACTACTTTTGACCAGGGCCTGTCATGCCAAATAGTGTCCACCGGCCAAATAGTGTCCCCCTCTATGTCACAATGGGATTCAATGAGTTCTAGCTTCTGTTGCTAGGAATGTTGCTAGAACTTGCAACATTCTGACCGGATGACGTAATGAGTATACTTGGAATAGGGTGTCATTTGGAACACAGCCCTCTTCTTCCATATTGCTGTTTGAGTGTTCACCTGCCCAGTGCTATAGCTACTGTACAGTTCTGGAAACAGAAACTGCTCATCTTGCTGTTCTCCTTGTTAAGGAGTAAGGTAAGCTCCATATCCCCACTGTGTATAAGTGCATTTGGATTCATCCATTTGGGCCTCTCACTCTGGGGGACTGAGAGAGATAGGATGGGAGCGGGTGGTTGTTCTTCGATGGGGGGAAAAGGAAACACCTGGGGATGGAGTGATCTCTTCCTACTCTTTTGTTCTCTCTTGTCATTTCTCTCTCCCTCCTGCTCTCTCTTACCCTTCCTCTCCCTCCTGCTCTCTTACCCTTCCTCTCCCTCCTGCTCTCTTACCCTTCCTCTCCCTCCTGCTCTCTCTGACCCTTCCTCTCCCTCCTGCTCTCTCTTACCCTTCCTCTCCCTCTCTCTGCTCTCTCCTTCACTGTTCATCCCTCCCTGTCTTGACACTCTACCCCTCTCCTCTGCATTGTTATTTATTTCTCTCTCCCTCTGCCTCCTTTCCTCTCTCCCTCCCTAACTCTCCTGAATATCTGATATCATCCCTTGTCTTCATGTCTTTCATTGCTTTGGCTCCCCATGGTTAACCCTCCACCCAACTGTCTTCTATGTTTTGTTTAATCTGTTTATCTCCATACCTTTCCCCTCCCTCACTCTGCCTCACCTTATTTCTCTCTCTCTCTCAATCTGTCTCTCTCTGCCTCTCTCTCTCTCTCTCTCTCTCTCTCAATATGTCTCTCTCTCTCTCTGTCTCTCTTTCTCAATCCAAGTCAATTCAAAGGGCTTCATTGGCATGGGAAACATTGGTGTACATTGCCAAAGCACGTGAAATACATAATAAACAAAAGTGAAATAAACAATAAAAAATTAACAATAAACATTACACTCACAAAAGTTCCAAAGGAATAGAGACATTTACAATGTCATACTATGGCTATATTGCTGCTGTTATGTGACACTGTGGTATATCACCTAATAGATACGGGAGTTTATCAAAATTGGACTTGCTTTGGAATTCTTTGTGGGTCTGTGTATTCTGAGGGAAATATGTATCCCTAATATGGTCATACATTTGGCAGGAGGTTAGGAAGTGCATTTCAGTTTCCAACTAATTTTGTGGGCAGTGTGCACATAGCCTGTTTTCTCTTGAGAGCCAGGTTTGCCTACGGCGACCTTTCTCAATAGCAAGGCTGTGCTCACTGAGTCTATACATAGTCAAAGCTTTCCTTGATTTTGGGTCAGATATTCTGCCACTGTATACTCTCTGTTCAGGGCCAACTAGCATTCTAGTTTGCTCTGTTTTTTTATATTAATTCTTTCCAATGTGTCAAGTAAATATCTTTTCGTTTTCTCATGATTCGGTTGGGTATAATTGTGTTGCTGTTCTGGGGCTCTGTGGGGTCTGTTAGTTTCTGAACTGAGCCCCATAACCAGCTTGCTTAGGGGACTCTTCTCCAGGTTCATCTTTATGTTTGGTGATGGCTTTGTTGTGGAAGGTTTGGGWATCACTTCCTTTTAGGTGGTTGTAGAATTTAACGKCTCTTTTCCGGATTTTGATCATTATCGGCCTAATCCTGCTCTGCATGCATTATTTGGCATGCAGACTCTCAGTTTGGTCTTTGTCCCATTTTGTGAATTCTTGGTTGGTGAGCGGACCCCASCCCTCACAACCATGAAGGGCAATGGGTTCTAAAGTATTTTTTGCCAGATCCGAATTGGGATGTCAAATTTCATGTTCCTTTAATGGCGTAAAAGGCCCTATTTGCCTTGTCTCTCAGATCGTTCACAGCTTTGTGGAATTTATCTGTGGCGCTGAAGTTTAGGCTGAGATACAGTTCTTTCGAAAAGTATTCAGAGCCCTTGATTTTTTACACATTTTGTTAAATTACAGCCTCATTGTAAAATGGATTAAAGTCATTGTTTTCCTCATCAATCTGCACAAAATATCACATAATGACAAAGCKAAAACAGGTTTTTAGGATTTTTGCAAATGTATAAGAAATTAAAAACAGAAATACCTTGTTTACATAAGTATTCAGACCATTTGCTATGAGACTCGAATTTGAGCTCAGTTGCATCCTGTTTCCATTGATCATCCTTGAGATTTTTCTACAAYTTCATTGGAGTCCACCTGTGGTAAATTCAATTGATTGGACATGATTTGGAAAGACATACAGCTGTTTATATAAGGTCCAAAAGTTCAAAATGCATGTCAGAGCAAAAACCAAGCCATGATGTTGAAGGAATTGTCCATAGAGCTCTGAGATAGGATTTTGTCGAGGCACAGATCTGGGGAAGTGTACCAAAAAATGTAGCATTAAATGTCCCCAAGAACACAGTGGCCTCCATAATTCTTAAACTGAAGAAGTTTGGACCACACAGACTCTTACTAGAGCTGGCCGCCCGGTCAAACTGAGCAATCAGGGGAGAAGGGCCTTGGTCAGGGAGATGACCAAAAACCCAATAGTCACTCTGATAGAGCTCCACAGTTCCTCTGTGGAGATGGGAGAACTTTCCAGRAGGACAACCATCTCTGCAACACCACCAATCAGGCCTTCATGGTAGAGTGGCCAGATGGAAGCCACTCCTCAGTAAAAGGCACATGACAGCTCGCTTTGAGTTTGTAAAAGGCACCTAAAGGACTTTCAGATATTGAGCAACAAGATTCTATGTTTTGATGAAATGCCAAGAGTCACATCTACAGGAAACCTGGCACCATCCCTACGGTAAAGCATGGTGGTGACAGCATCATGCTGTGGGGATGTTTTTCAGCGGCAGGGACTGAGACACTAGTCAGGGTCGAGGGAAAGATGAACAGAGCAAAGTACAGAGAGATCCTTGATGAAAACCTGCTCCACAGTGGTAAGGACCTTAGACTGGGGTGAAGGTTCACCTTCCAACAGGACAACAACCCTAAGCACACAGCCAAGACAATGGCTTCAGGACAAGTCTCTGGATGTCCTTGACTGGCCCAGCCAGAGCCGGGACATCAACCCGATCGAACATCTCTGGAGAGACCTGAAAATTGCTGTGCACCGACACTCCTCATGCAACCTGATATAACTTGAGAGGATCTGCAGAGAAGAATGGGAGAAACTCCCCAAATACAGATGTGCCAAGCTTGTAGCGTCATACCCAAGAAGTCTTGAGGCTGTAATCGCAGCCAAAGGTACTTCAACAAAGTACTGAGTAAAGCGTCTGAATACTTATGAAAATGTGATATTTCCGTTTGACATTTTTAGGATATTCGCCAAAAAGTTTTTGCTTTGTCATTATGGGGTATTGTGTGCAAATTATTCAATTTTAGAATAAGGCTGTAACATAACAAAATGTGGATAAAGTCAAGGGATGTGAATACTTTCCGAATGCACTGTATGTATATTTCGTGTGCTCTAGGACAGGTATTCCCTAACTGGGGTACGCGCAATGCCGTCGGGGGTACGCCAAACATATATATATATTTTTCACAATTTCAAATAATACAGTAATATTTTCCAAGGGGCTATACATTTGGGTGAGGTTTTTTCCTGCCTGAGTAGCCTCGTTTCACTGCCAAACATTTAATTAAACCATCTAGAGTTCAGTGAAATAACAATACAATGTCAAATACAGGTAGTGTAACGGTTCTCTTCGTCCTACGAGGAGTAAGAAATGTCGGACCAAGATGCAGCGTGGTGAGTATTCATATTTATTTAGAATACTTGAAACAAACAAACAAAATAACGAATAAACTAACGAACACGAAACAGTCCCGTATGATGAACAAACACAGAAACAGGAACAATCACCCACAACCCACAAAACAAAACAGGCTACCTAAATATGGTTCCCAATCAGAGACAACGACTAACACCTGCCTCTAATTGAGAACCATATCAGGCCAAACACATAGAAACAGACAAATTAGACATACAACATAGAATGCCCACTTAGATCACACCCTGACCAAACAAAACATAGAAACATACAACGCAAACTATGGTCAGGGCGTGACATGTAGCTTAGTCAAATAATTAACATACAATCACAATAACCGTTACTCTCTACTGGGACACCTTCACTCTTGAGCAGACATTTAGAAATGAAAATGACAATTTGAAAAATAAGCCATGGGAGTTTTTTGAGCTAGAATAAAGACGACTTTCAAGTAGCATGACATGTACTAAAGCAACATATACCATTAATAAGAAGGTGCTAGAAGCGTCTTATATGGTGAGCTACCGAGTGGCTAGGACAGGCAAGCCCCATACTATTGTGGAGGACTTAATTCTTTCTGCTGCCGCGGATATGGCTGGGGCATTGCTGGGGGAAGAGGCCAAAAAAACTATATAGACAATGCCTTCATCAAACAACACTGTTTCATGACGTATCAGTGACATGGCAGGAGATGTTTTGAAACAATTACTGCTTTGCATACAAGCCATTGAATTAAATGCATTACAGCTGGATGAGTCAACAGATGTGGCGGGCCTGGCACAGCTCCTGGTATATGTCCATTACATTTATGGGGGGTCAATTAAGGAAGACATCCTCTTCTGCAAACCACTGGAAACCAGGACAACATGAGAGGATATTTTTTAAGTACTGGACAGCTTTGTGACATCAAATGGACTTGTGGTCAAGATGTGTTGGTATCTGTACTGATGGAATAAAAGCCATGACAGGGAGACATAGTGGAGTGGTAACGCACGTGCAAGCAGTTGCTCCCGACGCCACTTGGATACACTGCAGCATCCACCTAGAGGCTCTTGCTGCCAAGGGAATTCCTGACAGCTTGAAAGGTGTTTTGGACACTACAGTGAAAATGGTTAACTTTGTTAAAGCAAGGCCCCTGAACTCTCGTGTATTTTCGGCATTATGCAATGATATGGGCAGCGACCATGTAGCGCTTTTACAGCATACAGAAGTGCACTGGTTATCAAGGGGCAAGGTATTGACCAGTTTTTTTTATTGAGAGACGAGTTTAAAGTTTTCTTTACTGACCATAATTTTCACTTGTCTGACCGCTTCTATGATGATGAGTTTCTCACATGACTGGCCTATCTGGGTGATGTTTTCTCTCACCAGAATGATCTGAATTGAGGATTACAGGGACTCTCCGCAACTATATTCAATGTGCGGAACAAAATTGAGGCTATGATTAAGAAGTTGGAGCTCTTCGTTGTCTGCATTAACAAGAACAACACACAGGTCTTCCCATAATTGTATGATTTTTTGGTGTGCAAATGAACTTAAGCTTACAGACAATGTCAAATGTGATATAGCAAAGCACCTGAGTGAGCTGGGTGCGCAATTACGCAGGTACTTTCCCAAAACGGACGAAACAAACAACTGGATTCATTATCCTTTTCATGCCCTGCCTCCAGTCCACTTACCGATATCTGAACAAGAGATCCTCATCGAAATTGCAACAAGCGGTTCTGTAGAAATTGGATTTAAATCGGAAACCACTGCCAGATTTCTGGATAGGGCTGTGCTCAGAGTTTCTTGCCTTGGTAAATYGCGCTGGGAAGACACTGATGCCCTTTGCAACCACGTACCTATGTGAGAGTGGATTCTCAGCCCTCACTAGCATGAAAACTAAGTACAGGCACAGACTGTGTGTGGAAAATGAATTTCGACTGAGACTCTTCAATACAACGCAACATTGCAGAGTTATGTGCATCCTTCAAGCACACCCTTCTCATCAATCTGTGGTGAGTTATTCACAATTTTTGATGAACAAATAAGGTTTTATATGTAATATGGCTAAATAAAGAGCAAAATTATTGATTATTATTATTTGTGCCCTGGTCCTATAAGAGCTCTTTGTCACTTCCTACGAGCCGGGTTGTGACAAAAACTCACACTCATTCTTATGTTTAATAAATGTATTGTATAGTGTGTGTGTGTGGCAGGCTTACAATGTTGGAAAAAACTACATTTGAGAGTGCGCTGACGACCCTTGTTCTAGAGGGGGTACAGCTGGAGGTTGGATGTCTGAAGGGGTACGGGACTATATATAGTTTTAGAGGGGGTACAGCTGGAGGTTGGATGTTTGAAGGGGGACGGGACTATATATAGTTCTAGAGGGGGTACAGCTGGAGGTTGGATGTTTGACAGGCTGACGGGACTATATATAGTTTTAGAGAGGGTACAGCTGGAGGGATGTTTGAAGGGGTACGGGCTATATATAGTTTTAGAGGGGTACAGCTGGAGGTTGGATGTTGAGGTACGGGACTATATATAGTTTTAGAGGGGTACAGCTGGAGGTTGGATGTTTGAAGGGTACGGGACTATATATAGTTCTAGAGGGGGTACACTGGAGGTTGGATGTTTGAAGGTACGGGACTATATATAGTTTTAGAGGGGGTACAGCTGGAGGTTGGAGTGTTGAAGGGGGACGGGACTATATATAGTTTTAGAGGGGTACAGCTGGAGGTGGATTGAAGGGGACGGGACTATATATAGTTTTAGGAGGGTACAGCTGGAGGTTGGATGTTTGAAGGGGTACGGGACTATATATAGTTTAGAGGGGTACAGCTGGAGGTTGGATGTTTGAAGGGGTACGGGACTATATATAGTTTTAGAGGGGGTACAGCTGGAGGTTGGATGTGAAGGGGTACGGGACTATATATAGTTTAGAGGGGTACAGCTGGAGGTTGGATGATGAAGGGGACGGGACTATATATAGTTTTAGAGGGGTACAGCTGGAGGTTGGATGTCTGAAGGGGATGGGACTAATACAAGGGAAACCACTGATCTAGGACAACGATGTCTAGATGGAATTCCGTATTTGTTGTCCTGGAACTGGACCTTTTTTAGAAACACCATTATTTTTGTCTTTGCCCAGGTCTGAGAGAATCTGTCCAGAAGATCTAGGTGCTGCTGTATTCCCTCCTTGGTTGGGACAGAAGCACCAGATCATGAGCAAATAGAAGACATTTGACTTCAGATTCTAGTATGGTGAGGCCGGGTGCTGCAGACTGTTATAGTGCCCTCTGCAAATACTTGATGTATATGTTTAAGAGGGTGGACCTAACATTCATCACTGTCTCACCCCACAGCCCCGTGAAAGATATTTGTGTGTTTTTTGTCAATTTTAGCACTGCACTTGTTGTTTGTGTACATGGATTTTAAAAGGTGGTATGTTTTTCTCCTTCACTTTCCAACAGGACACTCTCACATACATTATTGTGCCTCTGTTATTAACTGTGAGATTGTCTTCACCGTTGGTTGGCTGTGTCTGAGGCCAGATAAATACACCTTTCACAGGCACCCTTATCACCCTGAACTGCACTAGCTCTATTTCCCCTGACAACTACCTTTAGAGATAACTAATAGCCCCGCTAGCCACATTTAATTGGAAATCTATGGCTGCATTTATTTTAGAGCAGAGCTGACAAGCGCGATCCTCCGCTTTTATGTATTATAAAACTGCTCACAATCTCTAAAGGCAAGACAGCAGCAGATATTTCATGGACAATACCTATATCAATACACAGTATAGGGGGAGAGGAGAAGGTTAGAACAACACTTTTGTGTGTTGGTGTGGTGTGTGTGTGTGTTGTGTGTGTGTGTGTGGTGTGTGTGGTGTGTGTGTGTGTGTGTGTGTGTGGTGTGTGTGTGTGTGTGTGTGTGTCCGTTGTCCGTGTCCGTGTCCAAGAGAAGGGCTTTATGAGTGTCTGTCATATCTCCTCAAGACAAAGGGAATGATGTAGTTCTGTACATGAGCTGTTCTTGTCTTTTAATGTTCTGTGTTATGTTTCATGTTTGTGTGGAGATTTCGCAACAGCTAATGGGGGTCCTAATAAAATATAAAATACCAAATCATACCATACTTCTACATTCCTCAGAGCATCATCACTTGAGTTTGCTGTTATTGGACTGTGTTCAAAAATGATAGATTATACACTCCAGAAGTAAGTAAAACATGCTTGAATGTGGACTACAACCTTTGTGCATTGGCAAAGGGTAAGAAAAGGGATAGGGGGATACCTAGTCGCTGTACAACTACAACTGAACGCCTTCAACAGAAATGTGAAATGTGAAAGAGATCTCTGTAGTATGTCGTGGTGAGAAGAGGAGGCTGAGAGATCTCTGTAGTATGTAGTGATGAGAAGAGGAGGCTGAGAGATCACTGTAGTGATGAGAAGAGGAGGCTGAGAGATCTCTGTAGTATGTAGTGATGAGAAGAGGAGGCTGAGAGATCTTTGTAGTATGTAGTGGGGAGAAGAGGGGCTGAGAGATCTCTGTAGTATGTAGTGATGAGAAGAGGAGGCTGAGAGATCTCTGTAGTATGTAGTGGTGAGAAGAGGAGGCTGAGAGATCACTGTAGTATGTAGTGGTGAGAAAGGAGGCTGAGAATCTCGTAGTATGTAGTGATGAGAAGAGGAGGCTGAGAGATCACTGTAGTGATGAGAAGAGGAGGCTGAGAGAATCTCTGTAAGTAGTTGATGAGAAAGGAGGCTGAGATCTCTGTAGTATGTAGTGGGGAGAAGAGGAGGCTGAGAATCTCTGTAGTATGTAGTGATGAGAAGAGGAGGCTGAGAGATCTCTGTAGTATGTAGTGGTGAGAAGAGGAGGCTGAGAGATCATCTGTAGTATGTAGTGGTGAGAAAGAGGCTGAGAGATCTCTGTAGTGAATGAGAAGAGGAGCTGAGAGATCTCTGTAGTATGTAGTGATGAGAAGAGGAGGCTGAGAGATCTCTGTAGTATGTAGTGATTGAGAAGAGGAGGCTGAGAGATCTCGTGTGATGAGATAGAGGCTGAAGATCTGAGTGATGTATGATGAGAAGAGGATAGGCTGAGAGATCTCTTGTAGTATGTATGTGAGAAGAGGAGGCTGAGAGATCTCTGTAGTATGTAGTGGTGAGAAGAGGAGGCTAAGAGATCTCCTGTAGTATGTAGTGATGAGAAGAGGAGGCTGAGAGATCTCTGTAGTATCGTAGTGGTGAGAAGAGGAGGCTGAGAGATCTTTAGTATGTTATGATGAGAAGAGGAGGCTGAGAGATCTCTGTAGTTTAGTGGTGAGAAGAGGAGGCTGAGAGATCACTGTAGTATGTAGTGTAGAAGAGGAGGCTGAGAGATCTCTGTAGTATGTAGTGATGAGAAGAGGAGGCTGAGAGATCTCTGTAGTATGTAGTGGTGGAGAAGAGGAGGCTGAGAGATCTCTGTAGTATGCAGTAGCGAAGAGGAGCTGAAGAGATCACTAGAGAGGAGGCTGAAGATCTCTGCTAGTAAATGTATGGGATGAAGAAGGAGGCTGAGAGATGCTCCTGGTATATGTAGCAGTGAAGAAGAGAGGGCTGAGAGGTCTCTGTAGTATAATGTGAGCAGAGGAGGCTGAGAACATCTCGTAGTATGTAGTGGTGAGAAGAGGCTGGAGAGATCACTGTAGTATGTATGGTGAGAAGAGGAGGCTGAGAGATTCTCTGTATTATGTTAGTGATGAGAAAGGAGCTGAGAAATCCTGTAGTATGTAGTGGTGAGAAGAGGAGGCTGAGAGGATCTCTTGTAGTATTTTAGTGATGAGAAGAGGAAGACTGAGAGACTCTTAGATTAGTGTGAGAAGAAGGGCTGAGAATTCGTAGTATGCAGTGGGAGAAGAGGAGGCTGAGAGATCTCTGTATATGTATTGGGGAGAAGAGGAGGCGAGAGATCTCTTAGTACTGCAGCAGTGAGAGAGGAGCTGGAGAGATCTCTTAGTAGGTAATGGTGTGAGAAGAGGAGCTGAGAGATCTCTGTAGTATGTCAGTGGTGAGAAGAGGAGGCTGAGAGATCTCTGTAGTTATTAGTGGGAGAAGAAGAGGCTGAGAAATCTCTGTATATGTAGTGGGAGAAAGAGGAGCTGAGAGATCTCTTGTAGTATGTAGTGCGGAGAAGAGAGCTGAGAGCATCTCTGTAGATCTAATGGGAGGAAAGAGTGAAATCTCTGTAGTATGTAATGGTGAGAAGAGGAGGCTGAGAGCATCTCTGTAGTATTATTGGGAAGAGTGAGGCTGAAGATATCTCTGTAGTATGCAGGCATGATAAGAGGAGGCTGAGAGATCTCTGTAGTATGCAGCCAGTAAGAAGAGGAGCTGAGAATCTCTGCTTAGTATTGGGGAGAAAGGGCGGAGAGATCTCTTAGTATGCAGCAAGTGAGAAGAGCGAGGCGGAAGATCTCTAGTAGTATGTGAGAAGAGAGGGCTTCACTGTAGCAGAAATCGCGCATACTGTGATGGAATTCATGTATATTAAAAGAGGATTGTTGTTGTTTCCATAATGTATACCCCCCTGATACAAGCCAAACATAGTCACATGGCCTGTCATCTTATGTTCAGAAAATCTCATATATTGTTCGTGCCCAACTTTCTGATTTAATGCCTTGTGCTTAGGGACAGTGTTTTGTGGTGTGTGTGTGTGTGGTGTGTGTTGTGTTGTGTGTGGTGTGTGTGTGTGTATGTGTGTGTGTGTGGGTGTTGTGTGTGTGTGTTGTTGTTGTGTGTGTGTGTGATGTTGTGTGTGCTGTGTGTGTGTGTGGGTTGCATTTAAAGCTGTGTGGTTAAGGGCCAATGAATCAGTGGTAGCTGTCACCATGAGGAAGGCTTATGTGTATGTGTTCTCCTCTCCCTGGGAGAAACCAGCAGGGACAAAAAGCTTACCTTCATTATGGGCGAGGTAAAGGGCCCCCTCCATCCATCTCTCTCTCCCTCTCTCTCCTCCTCTCCTCCTGTCTCATCTTCCTCTCTCCACTCCTCTCCTCTCCTCCTCTCTATCTAAGAGTAGAATAGTTCTGTAGACGTAGATAGTAGATAAACACACACAAGGCACAAAGACAAAGAAAAAAGTTTTGTGACGAAAAACAAGTTGTTGTGCCGGAACAAGATGTTGTCGTTGAGTGAGAAGTGAGATGGAGAGTGCCTCATTAGATACATCTCTTAGTACTTGCCGGTGATATGGGGATTTGTTTGACTCACACACTCAAAGWAACTGCATTTTGAAAATAAATAAAGTTTTGCCAATTGAATTATGCTCATCAAATTTGCTCAAAACAGAAAGATGAAAAAAATGCATGGATTAAACCTAAAGAATGTTAGACATTGTTGTTTCATTGTCATGGAGGACAATAATCTATATTTTTTAATTATACTTCAACCACCCCCAGAAATCCCCCAGAAAACAAAAACATTGTCATAATTTCACAGTCTCACAGCTTCGCCTTCAATTCCACCTCAGCCAACAACCAGTCACAGAGGTCACACTTCTCAGCGAGTCTCAACATCCCGCAACCTCATTGGATGACCCTTTAACGAGCACTCTTTATTCTAACACACGATTCGTCAAAACATTCAAAAGCATCGTCTGATCCTGCTCTGCTCATCTCCTAGTGGGACGGATTGACCGTGAGTGATGAATTAGCATAGTAATTGATAATTACTCAAAGATCAGCGGGGCCATTGTTCTCTCTGACGGCTCTCTGTGTTCTCCCTCAGATTTAGGTCAGCCAAAAGGAGAAGCATAATTGAGTGCCTTGTGGCTTATTTATTAACGAACTAATGCTAATTACAGCAGAATGAATGTAGATGGAGAAGAGTGGGAGGCCCCACATTATGTTGTGATTGTCAGAGTGTGTTATTCGTGGCGCTCACCTGGTCTGTATGGAAATCGCTTCATCTAGAATCTAGAACATCGGCACTCTTACACATGAAAGTAAGGGCTTTTGTGCTGGCACACACACACACACACACACACACACACTGACAGACACAGCCCAGTGTGTTTCAAGTCATGGGGCACGTCCTAATTTTGAGGGGAGATGTTTTTCTGTTGCTTCTAAATTCACCCGTAGCCCATCTCTGAAACCATCTTCGATCCATCTCTGAATCCATCTGTCCAGTGGGGGTTTTGAGTAATGATTCCTCATCGCCTTTTATCAATCTGTCATTTTCTTCTTCTGTCCAGTCTGTCAGCATCTATTGTTTGTCAGCTAATTTGACAATGGCAAACTATCAATCTAACGACTGACACAAAATCCTCTGTGTTTAATGACAAGTAAACAATTCCATCACATTAACACACACAGCTTCACACCACAACAAAAAGGAAGACAAAAAAAGAAAGACAAAAAGCAGAGAAAGAAGGAAGGAAGGATTACAGGTGTTTGTCAACTGAGGGCAGCGGGGTATCTGTTATTTTTTTATTCTTCGTTTCTTGTCTTTTAACTTTGAACATGCGTTCTCTTCATTTGCCCTGCCTCCTCCTCTTCCTGTCCAGAGGAATGAGAATCACCCGTGAACACGTCCTGTGTTGGACACATTAGCATTTCAAAGCCCTCTCCTTTATGGCTTTATTTCCATCAAAAGCAATTATTAAATGAACATTCGTAAGTGCTGACAAGGACTAAGATACTGTTAAAAAAAAGAAGAGTTGCCTGCATTGGTAATGAAGAGAAGAGAARGGAGAAGGGAGAAAGGGATCAAAGGTATGGAAATGTCTATGGTAAAAGTGATGGAACCGTGAGGGGCCTCTACAGAAGGTGGAGAAGAAGGGAGAGAGGCGATTCCCACCATTGGTTGAGAGACTCTGGGGAGAGAGAATAACACATAAATAGGATCTGGTGGAGAGAGGAACCTATAAATAGGTTCTGGGGGAGAGAGGAACCTATAAATAGGATCTGAGGGAGAAAGAACCTATTTAAATGGGATCATGGAGGAGAGAGGAACTTATAATGGGATCTGGAGGAGAGAGGAACCGTATAAATGGATCTGGAGAGAAGGAACTATACAATAGGAATCTGGGAGCGAGGAATGTCTGGGGGAGAAAGGACGCATATACTAGCGGATCTGGTGGAGAGAGGAAACCTATAAATAGGATCTACGGAGGAGAGAAGGACCCTATAAAATGAGGATCTGGGAAGAGAGAGAACCTATAAATAGTGTTTGAGCGGAGAGAGGAACGTATAAAGGTAAGATTCTCGGGGGAGAGAGGCCCGTAAATAATTTGACGGAAGAGAGAACTATAAAATAGGTATTGAGCGGAGAGAGAACGTATAAGTAGTTCGGGGAAGGAAGAAGCCTGAAATACAATCTGGGGAAGAGAAGAAACGCTACTAAATACGAGTGTTTCGAGCGAGAGAGAACGTCATAAGTAATTCTGGCGGGAGAGGACGGAAACCTGTAAATACAATCTGGCGGAAGAGAAATAACCTATAAATAGTGTTTGAGCGGAGAGAGGAACGTATAAGTAGGATTCTGGGGAGAGCGGTCCCTGTAAATACATCTGGGGAAGAGAAGAACCTATAAATAGTGTTTGAGCGGAGGAGAGGAACCTATAAATACAGTCTCGGGGAAAAGGAACCTATAAATACAGTCTGGTAGAGAGGAACCTATAAATACAGACAGTCTGGGAGAGAGGAACCTATAAATACATTCTGGGAGAGAGGAACCTAATTACAATACAGTCTGTGGAGAGAGGAACCTATAAATACAGCTCTGGGGAGAGAGGAACCTATAATACAGTCGGGGGCGAGAAGAGGAAACCTATAAATACCAGTCTGGGGGGAGAGGCAACCTATAAATACAGTCGGGGGAGAGAGAAACCTATAAATACAGTCTGGGAGAAAGGAATCCTATAAATACAAGTCTGGGTAGAGAGGAACCTATAAATAAAGTCTGGGGAGAGAGGCACCTATAAATACCAGTCTGGGGAGAGAGGAACCTATAAATACAGCTCTGGGGAGAGAGAACACTATAAATACAGTCTGGGAGCAGAGAACCTATAAATACAGTCTGGGAGAGAGGAACCTATAAATACAGTCTGGGGAGAAAGGAACCTATAAATACAGTCTGCGGGAGAAGGAACCTATAAATAACACAGCGGTAGTAGAGGAACCTATAAATACAGTCTGGGGAGAGAGGAACTCTACAAATACAGTCTGCGGGACAGAGGACCGTATAAATAAGTCTGGGGAGAAGAACCTATAAATACAGTCTGGAGAGAGGAACCTATTGAAATACAGTCTGGGAGAGAGAACCTATAAATACAGTCTGGGGAGAGAGGAACTATAAATACAGTTCTGGGGGAGAGAGGACCTATTAAAAACAGTCTGGGGAGAAAGGTAACCTATAATACAGTCTGGGGAGAGCAGAAACCTATAAATACAGTCTGGGGGAGAGAAACCTATAAATCAAGTCTGCGGGAAGAGAGACACCTATAAATTACAGTCTGGAGAACGAGGAACCTATAAATAACAGTCTGGGGAGAAAGGAACCTATACAATACAGTCTGGGGAGACAAAGGAACCTATAATACCAGTCTGGGGAAGAAAAGCCTATAAATACAGTGTGGGAGAGAGGAACCTATAAATACAGTCTCGGGGAGAGAGGAACCTCATAAATATCAGTCTTGGGGAGAGAGGAACCTATAAATACAGTCTTGGGGAGAGAGGAACCTATAAATACAGTCTGGGGAGCATAGAGAACCTGATAAATACACAGTCTGGGGGAGAGAGGATACCTATAAAATACAGTCTGGGGAGAAGGAACCTATAAATACAAGTTGGGGAGAGAGGAACCTATAAATACAGTTCTGGCGGAGAGAGGAACCTATAAATACAGTCTGGGGAGAGGAGGAACCTATAAATACAGTCTGGGGAGAGAGGAAACCTATAAAATACAGTCTGGGAGAGAGAAACCTATAAACTACAGTCTGGGACGAGAGAGGAAGCTATAAATACAGTCTGGGAGAGAGGAACCTATAAATACCAGTCTGGGAGAGAGGAAACTATAAAATACAGTCTGGGGAGAGAGGAACCTATTAAATTACAGTCTGGGGAGAGCAGGAACCTATAAATACAGTCTGGGCAGAGAGGAAACCTATAAATACCAGTCTGGGGAGAGAGGACCTATAAATACAGTCTGGGGAGAGAGGAACCTATAAATACAGTCTGGGGAGAGAGGAACCTATAGAATTACAGTCTGGGAGAGCAGGAACCTATAAATACAGTCCTGGGGGGAAAGAACCTATAAAATACAGTCTGGGGAGAGAGGAACCTATAAATTACAGTCTGGGAGGAGAGAACCTATAAATAATCTGGGGAGAAAGGAACCTATAAATACAGTCTGGGGGAGAGAGGAACCTATAAATACCAGTCTGGGGAGAGAGGAAACCTATAAATACAGTCTGGGGAGAGAGGAAACTATAAATACAGTCCTGCGAGAGGAACCTATAAATACAGTCTGCGGGGAGAGAGGAACCCTATAAATACAGTCTGGGGAGAGAAGGAACCTATAAATACAGTCTGGGGAGAAAGAACAGGCAAACCTATCGAAATACATCATGGGGTTTTGAGCAGAGAACCTATAAATACCATCTGGGAGAGAGGAACCTATAAATAGATTCTGGTGGGAGAAAGGAACCTATAAATACAGTCTGGGAGAGAGGAAACCTATATAAATACAGTCTGGGGAAAGGAAACCTATAAACAGTCTGGGGCGGGAGAGAGAACCTATAAATACAGTTGGGAGAGAGAACCTATAAATACAGTTCTGGGGAGAGAGGAACCCTATAAATACAGTCTGGGGAGAGAGGAACCTATAAATACAGTCTGGGGAGAAAGGATACTATAAATACAGTCTGGGAGAGAAGGAACCTATAAATACAGTCTGGGGAGAGAGGAACCTATAAATACCAGTTCGGGAGAGAAGGAACCTATAAATACAGTCTGGGGAGAGAGGAACCTATAAAATACAGTCTGGGGGGGAGAGAGGAACCTTATAAATACAGTCTGGGAGAAGGAACCTATAAAATACCAGTCTGGGGAGAGGAACCTATACACTACAGTGGGGAGGAGGAACCTATAAATACAGTCTGGGAGAAAGGAAACTATAAAACAGTCTGGGGGAGAGAGGAACCTATAAATACAGTCTGGGAGAGAAACCTATAAATACCAGTCTGGAGAGAGAAACCAAAATACAGTCTGGGAGAGATGAACCTATAAATACAGTCTGGGAGAAAAGGAACCTATAAATACAGTCTGGGGAGAGAGAACCTATAAATACAAGTCTGCGGGAGAAGAGGAACCTATAAATACAAGTCCTGGGAGAGAGGAACTATAAACCTACAGTCTTGCGCGGAGAGAGGAACCTATAAATACCACTAGGTCGTGGGGAACGAGAGGAACCTATCAATACAGATCTGGCGGGAGAGGATTAACACTGGAAACAGGAACTATAAATACAGTCTGGGAGCAGAGGAAACCTATAAATCACAGTCTGGCGCGAGGAAAGAACCTTATAAATACAGTCTGGGGAGGATGGAACCTATAAATAACAGTCTGGGGAGAGAGGAACCTCATAAATAGGTCTGGTGGGAGAAAGGAACCTAATAAAGATCTGGCCTGGAAGAAGGACCTAATAAAGTACAGTCTGCCGGGAGAGAAAGGGAAACCTATTAACATACAAGGTCTGGGGGAGAGAGGAACCTATAAATACAGTCTGGGGAGACGCAGAACCTTTAAATTACAGGCCTGGTGCAGAGAGGGTATAACACATGGGGAAGACGCTATAAATACAGTCTGGTGGGGAAAGAGGAACGTATAAATAATTGTCTGGGAGAGAGGGAACCTATAAAACATCTTCTGCGGAAGGAGAGAGAGACCGATATAAATATCAGTTCTGGGGGGAGCAGGAAACTATAACATACCAGTTCCTGGTGGAGAGAGAAGAGGGACGTATAAATCCATCTGGGGAGAAGACGGAGGACCTATAAATACAGGTCTGGGGAGAGAGCGACACCTATAAAACAGTCTGCGGGAGAGAGGAAACCTTATTAAATAGGATCTGGTGGGAGACAAGGAACCTATTAAATAGGATCTGGTGAAGAAAAGGAACCTATAAAGATTACAGTCTCTGGTGGAGGAGAGACAGAAAACTATAAAATACAGTCTGGCCGGGAGAGAGGAAACTATAAAACATTCTGTGGCGAGAGACGGGACCTATAAATTAACATTCTGTGGGAGAGAGAGGGACGTCATTAAACTACATTCTGCGGTGGGAGAGACGCGAACCTATAAATACAATTCTGGTGGGAGAGAGAGCGGACGTCACTACAATACATCTCTTGGGAGAGAGAGCGGAACCTATAAAATACATTTCTCGGTGGATGAGAGAGGGACCTATAAATAACATTCTACCTTGGGGAGGAGAGAGGAACCTATAAATACATTCTGGTGGGAGAGAGGGACTATAAATACATTCTGGGGAGAGAAGGGACCTATAAATACATTCTGGGGGAGAGAGGGACGTATAAATACATTCTGGGGGAAGAGAGGACTCTATAACAATACATTCTGGGAGAGAGAGGGGACGTATAAATACATTCTGGGGAGAGAGCAGGACCTATAAATACATTTCTGGTGGAGAGAGAGGGACGTATAAATACTATTCTTGGGGGAGAGAGAGGGACGTATAAAACACATTTCTGGGGGAGAGAGAGGACCGTATAAGGAATACTTTCTTGGGCGAGATGAGAGGGACCT
Source organism: Salvelinus sp. IW2-2015 (assembly GCF_002910315.2). NCBI lineage: Eukaryota > Metazoa > Chordata > Actinopteri > Salmoniformes > Salmonidae > Salvelinus > Salvelinus sp. IW2-2015. The sequence continues at coordinate 246,023 of NW_019942755.1, read as the reverse complement.
AAAATACCATTCCTGGCGGGATGGAGCACGGGACGTATAAATACCATTCTCTGGGGAGAGAGGGACCTACATAACAATACATCTCTGTCGTGGGAGAGCAGATCCGGCGACCTATAAAATACATTCTGGGTGGGACAAGAGCGGACCTCATAAATTACCATTCTGGTGGGAGAGAGGGACCTATAAATACATTCTGGTGGGAGAGAGAGGGACCTATAAATACATTCTGGGGGGAGAGAGGGACGTATAAATACATTCTGGGGGGAGAGAGGGACGTATAAATACATTCTGGTGGGAGAGAGAGACGTATAAATAGGATCTGAGGGGAGAGATGGAGACAAGATCTGAGTCCTGGTCCAAATCAGTGAACTAAATAGGGGATGTGGTGCTATTTGGGATGAAGACAAGGTCCTTGACAGAAGAATGTGTTCATTATTCAGTTTTTTTTCCAAGTTCTGGCATGTTAGGGTCTTCCTCATTCCGAGCTTCGACTGTTACAAGTATAGAACTAATTATCTATCTGACAGCTAGCCAATGGACGGACTGATCTGCAATTTCCTTCCGACTCTTTCTCACCCACTGAGCAGAAAGTTCAGAATGATTCTGTGAAGAGTTGGCTGCTCCCATAAGTTCAGTGCAACACGATTCAGTTTGACAGATAGATCATTGTTGCTAGATGTTAAAAGCACAGTTGGACCTGAGGATTGGGTTATCTCTGATTGAGAGGGATGAACAGACAACACGTTCAAGTCTAACAGAAAGGTACACCAAGACCAGTTGAAAGGATTCCTGCCAATAGGTACCCTTTCTCTGTTGTTAATGTCAATGCTCTTTCTAATAACCTGGCTTATTTCATCTCCACCACACTACATCTATCTTCCCTCTGGTCTCTCCTCTTTGTCTTTCTCTCTTCTGTTCTTTCTTCTTTCTCTTGTTATTCTGTCTATACTATGTATAATGATACCTTGGTCTAAGGTTGAAATGGAACTGGAAGAATGAACCGGTAACACGTGTAAGGAAGATGTTTGGTCTCAAGGCAGTCTCTAGCTTTCTCTAAAAGGTGTAGAAGCAGGCAACTACACTTGTCTGGTTTATAGATTAATAAGGTAGGGAACAGCACAATGGTCATGTGTGCCTTGATTTAATCATCATCTAACAGACTAAGAGCTTTTAGACTTTTCCTTGCAGGGTCAGTGAGTAGACAGTATTGCTGAGAGAGTATTGTTTTGCCTGGAGCAATGCAATGGGCAGTGTACAGCATTGGGAAAATCTGCTCTGTAAATATTGAATTCTGTTTTTCACAGATCACCTGTCAATCCATATCTGTGTAGACATTAAGCACAGAGCGAGGATCAGCTCACCCTCCCTCTAGTCCTAATCTTCACCATGAGCTGGTGAATCACAAAACTGATCTTAGACCAGTGTCTACGTACAACCCCTTCCTATACTCTGTATTGTGCTAATGCAGCTGATGTGACTCCTGCCTTTCATCTTGATCTTCCCTCTCACCAAGACAACAAAAGCACTAGTGAACATTAAAGGTAAAAGGGTGTTATGTGGGACGCAGTCCCTGTCTGGTTCCCTTGTTCTTCAAAGATTCAGAGGAACAGCTATCTCTTCGACCATCAAAGTCCTGCCTCTCTCTTTCTCCATCCCTCATTCTCTCTACTGTCTAACTCTGACCTGAACAACAAGTTGTGACGCATTAGAGAGAGAAAAAGGGACAAAGGACAGGATGTGACAATAATTGGGAAGGCATATGTGAGATCTAAAATGATGTGAAATCCTCAAAAACCCGCGAGAAAAATCATGGTGACGATGACGATGTCTCTATTGAAATATGCCAACAGCACGAAGAGCAAAAAACAAACAAATATGTCAAATATATGGTGTCAGTTTTAATGTATGAATAGGAAGTAGAAGCCTAAGTATTGTTGCCCAATAGTTTACTCCAATAAGGGGAGGGATGGCATGATTAGGGGGAATATTAAAGCTGTCATCAAGGCAAAGGGTGGCTACTTTGAAGAATCTCAAGTATAACATATTTTGATTTGCTTAAACATACTACATATGTTTTATTTCATAGTTTTGATGTCTTCACTATTATTCTACAATGTAGAAAATTTTAAAAAATAAAGAAAAACCCTGCAATGAGTAGATGTGTCCAAACTTTTGAATGGTACTGTACATATGGGGAATTGGAAATGATGCAGACAGTTACATTGAGAGAAGCTATAATCTATTTGCAATATTAAAGCTAATCTACACCTTAAAAAATGTAAATAATAAAAACAGCACCAAAACCAAAATTCACTTCCTTTGGCATTCTCTGTGTCTAGTTCCATGTATTCATTTGATTCTTCCCAGGATGAGGTCTGAGCGATCCAGGAACACACTACCAATTGTTACTCATTACAGACTTCTGATTTGAGCCACGATACCCAGCTCTCAAGCGTCATACGGGTCTCCAGAGTAGTGCACTTCTGAATATGACTAATGCCTACTCACAGCAATGTGATTTGTCTAATCTGCAGTGCCCTCTGGGAGATGAGTAAGACTCCCTTGCATATTGCTCGGCTCACACTCCGCTGGTCTCCCCTGGCTGGCTGACAATCCTCTCTCTCTCATCTGTCTTTCTCTCTTTGTCTTTTCCTGTCTTTATCCACAGCRATCTTTCTCACACATCACCCCCCTATCCACCACCACAGTACACACAGGTGTATCCAGCCAGTGAGAATAGATGGTGTTAGATGAGATGGATTGACATATCAGTGTTTTAGTAAGCTGATGTCTTAGGACATGAATGATGTACGATATTCCATGAAATGTCATGATGACATTGGTGGCATCCCAAATGGMACTCTCTTCCCTTTGTAGTGCATATAGGGCTGCAAAGGGAGCCAATAGGGCTGTAGTCAAAAGTATTGTATGGACCCTGATCAAAAGTAGTGCACTATATAGGGAATAGGGTACTGTTTGAAAGCATTGACATTCAAATAAAGCCTTTTGACGGACAACCAACTGTACAAACAGTTAAAACTCAGCTTTGTATTTTACGTGATAAACTAATTAGTTTAGCTACTTTTAGCTGTTTTCCTCTGAATGTGGCACAAATGTAAATTCCAGGTACAAACAAGTATCTTCAAAGATCGTCTCCCCTCACTCTATCCAAATATATCTCTGCTTCCTGAAAACTCAAATCTTTAGGGACACTTTATCTCAGAGAGCCTGCTTTCTATTGTCGAGAGGATTAGGTTGATTTTGGATATCTCACACATGATGATTCATCTAGTGAGGTACTTCTCCTGGATTTCAGTAACCACGTCTAAGTTTCGTTTGCTTATTTGTTCATTTTCAAGCAAGATAAAACRAATGTTCTTCCCTCTCTCGCTCTCTGAATTCCCTCACTATTTCTCTCTTTACTCTTTACTGACAGTGAGACAGATCAGGTGCATCCAAAGCCTCCTATCTTACCCATTCAGGTATGCAGCTCTTCACGTATGAGAGATATTCACATACCTTAGTTACGCAGATGCTGGGTTCAAATGACACAGAATGAGATAAGACAAAACGAGACGAGAAGGGTGCAAAGTGAGGAGAGCTGCTTCTGTCTGGGAGAGGCTAGGTGAGGAGAGATGCTTCTGTCTGGGAGAGGCTAGGTGAGGAGATATGCTTCTGTCTGGGAGAGGCTAGGTGAGGAGAGATGCT